>NW_020271726.1:570816-709214 GCF_003268045.1 Sipha flava
AAATACAGTATAACTCAGTTCATTATTTTTCTTTGTAAACCAACGTTTTTTATACACTTTTTCATTTATATACTTTTTATTTTAATCGTACAATTTTTGAGGTTTATCGGACTTTCGAATCATCAACTGTTATTAATTGTAATCTGGATCTCTGGGAGCCATGAGCATTTTACAGCTATTTAAACAAACAATGTTGTTTCAGAAAACCATTTTGTATTTGATTTATTTTATATAACTTTCTAAATTTGAATTTTGATTCAAATCGTGATGAAATATCAGACTAAACGAAGCAGACCACAAGTACTTTGATGTTGAATTTAAATAATTAATTTTGATCCAATTTTCGTGTAAATTAATTAAAAAGCTAGTGTTTGTCATTGGTTAAGTTCTCAAACTGTGCTCCGTGGAACCCTAGGGTACCGCGAGAATAGTCTAGGAGCTCCGTGGGCATATATTAATTATCTAAATTTAAATATTATTAAATGTCTTAGTTATTGAGGAAAAACACTGATAACCTGAATTGCACAACGAGTTATACGTTTTAATGACACCAATTTTATTTACAACTAAGACTTCTGATAAAATTTGGTTATTATGACTTCATAACTTGGCTGGTATTTTTACAAAATTAAATGAAGTAAATTTATCAATACAACGTATATGACCAAAGTTTTCACTGCAAATGACAAAATCCGAACTTTAAAAAAAAAATAAAATTTTGAACTGTGTATTTTTCAAGGCTTTGCACACGAATAATTTTTTTGGTTTCGGGTTTCGGGTGTTGAATATATTCTGTTGTTCAAACACCGCAATACAACTTTTAAACAAACGTTTGGTTGTTAATGACCGTTATTATTCGGGTTAATATTGTTTAATACAGGTGTTAAGTAGTCAAGGAAAAATATTATTTTTTATTGGTGGAGGATGATGGGGAGACTGAGCCCTCCCTTCATTAATGAAATATTTATATTTTTTGTTACCTGCCTATGTAATAAAATATCAATCAATATCGCATTCGACAAAAAACAAATTATTTTGTATTCTGCGTTTGTGTTTGTGGCATAGATGGAAATCATTGGGGGAGAGCTTGAGGGGACTAAGCTCCCCAGAAATACAAAGTACAGGTCTTAGCCCCCTAGCCCTAAAAATTATTAAGTGACTAAAAATACAAAAATTATTATAATTGTAAAATGCGTTTTTAATAACTGAATTAAAAAAAAATATTCTGTGATAAAAATCAAATCAAATTCGTAAGATTTTAAAAACTTCTTGTCATGACTTGGAACGATCGAAATTTATGTAATATTAATAATATGTAATAATACTGGTATAGGTTGTTTAATTTAATTAATATTTCTGTTTAGAATACCTACTCCAAAAATGTTTAAGATAAGATACCTAATTGTTTTTTTGTTTAAATTGTTGATTAAAAATGATATCAAATTTTCAAACTTCGTAAATTGCATTGCTAGAATAAATAATTGCGCACAGTGGTATCTATAGGTGTAATAAGCAAATAATCCTTAACCCCCCACAAATTTCACCAAATTTCCCCTTATGGTTTGTGGTGCGTGCACACATTAAAAACGCACTAGATAAGACATAGACGTAATACAAAAATAATAATAATTTGTACTTATGAATATTACGATGAAATTATTACACCAACAAAAATTGATAATTCAAGCCATAGATATGTGTACTACACGCTATATACTGAATAAATACGAATAACTTAAACAATAATTTAGATAAATCGTACGCGAGACATTAATTCTATATCAGACTTACAGTATTGGAATAAATAACGACTGGTTGATTCGTAAAAGATCTATTACCTATTAAATTATAATAATACGACATATCCGCTTGGGATAATTTCAAAAATAGTATACCAGTAGTTTACAATCGAACATTCAACATACAATACCATTTATGCATACATGTCAATATTATGTATTGCTTTTGTCTTTATTTAAATAAATTTAGATTAATTAACAATGTTGTGTATTATTTGTGAAATTATTCCTGTGAATAATAATTTTACTATTAAACTACTAATGACAAAATTGAAATAACCACAAACAATACATACAAAATGATATGTCACATAAAGATTGTAAAATAAAAAATTATTCTGGTTTCGGGTTAAAACCAATATTTTATTCGGGTTTTGGTTACTTCGGGTGTAATAAAAAAAAAAAAACATTCGGGTTATATGGGTTTTGGGTGTTTGATTTTTTAAGGGTTTTTAGTGGTGTTACGGGTTCGGGTTAATTTGGGTGCAAAGCCCTGGTATTTTTCTCAATATGAAATATTAATAATTATTGTTGTCTTGAATATAAATTCCTGATTTTCGGGGCTTCGTAAATTTTTTTGATAACATAAGGGCTTTGCGGACAAAAAAGTTTAAGAACCACTGGATTAAATATTATACCATTCGTAATTTACGAAAACAAAAAGATCGACCTTTTTCTCAGCATAACTCTAAATAAAAAATATATATATATAATTTTTGACTAAATTTGTAGAAGAATTAAAAATAAATAAATAGATATTCTTATGACGAAAATAGCATTAGTAAATGAACAATTTTTAAACAGTCACAGACATTTCAAAACAGTTTTAAAACGATTAAATATAAGAATTTTAAATAAAATTTTTCTTAAAATGATTAAGACAATAAATACAAGCTAATAAAAATGATAAAACATTAAGAAATTCATTGATTAAATATCCTCAAATAAAGTGATAAAGTGTAAATTACAATTTTCCATAAATAGCAAGTCATGTATTTCATAAAAACAATATCAAGTTGTAATAAAATATATTTAATTTGAATGTGCTACATTAGATATCAAAATTTGAATTTTTTTATTTCTTTTTAATTTTTGAAATAAGAAATAAATTAAAACTTAATTTTATTATGACCGCCATTAACCACTATATATATACTGGTATTATACTTATAACTCTAATACTCTGTATGATTAAAAATTATATTAAGACTGTTTGCAGTTATCGAATTGTCAAACTCTTATTATTCTTTCCGAAATTATCAGAGCTCGAAAAATAACAAAGTTAGGATTCTTATATTATAATATTATTTTTCAAATTTTTTTAATAGTTAAGCAAATAGCAAAGAAAATTGTAAAAAATTGCTTGATTATTTTGATACTGTTGGTTTAAAACAATTCTATTAACATGTGGTTTAATTTTACTGTTTGACCTTTTTCAATATCAGTCTACTTATTATAGTCAATAATCCAACACGTTCAAGAATTTACAATCTACAAATTTCTACATAGAAAATTTCTGCATTTTAAAGCTATGTTAGTTATTTTCGAAAAACAATTTTTATTACACTTCTAATATTATCACTTAACCATTTATTATATCGTAACACTATGTATTGATTTTTCACATGCTTGAAATATGTGTTTTCATTTCTAATCATGAAAAAGTCCCATAAGTCTACACACATACACGCACAAGCACACGCACAAACACACGCACACACACACATATATATATATATATACACATATAGGAGGATTTATATAGCTCACTTTATTTTACAATCTATAATTGCACATAGTTTACTGAAATCTAGTGTGTACGTATTTATATGGAACAATTTATTTATTTTTTTTTTTTTTAAAGATGATCGTCTGTTCTTTCAAAATTCCTACGTTAAATGTATATTAGATTTATAAAATGAAAGTATATACGATAAGTATATGCCCGTATTATTATAAACACGCTTTGTTAGCTTCCAGTACAATAATATATTAGATTTTTTTGTTTTCCAGAGACAAATCTCAACGTGACACCAATGGAATTATTAAGGGTGAGCACGAAACTAAAAGAACAGTTTCCAAACACTCGAGTGAGTACAATTCATAAACGACTACTAATATGCTTTTAATCCAATTACTGCTGCTACGAACTCACGGAGCGAATATTTTATTATATACATATAAGATGCTCGGTGCTTTCAATGGTGTTATGTGTCGTGACAGTAACATGTGTGAAATACGTTAACCCAAAAATGCTAATTAGTATACGAATATGATTACATTTTTCGAAATTATTATCAATATTTGAAAATATTATAACATTAGTTTATAATTATTTTCATTTATTCAATGCTCTGTATTATAACACCTAGTTTTCTTGAAAAACAATAAATAAATATAAAATATTCGCAACATATTTTCTATAAAATAATTTTATTAACCGAAATAATACAAAACTTATACTAGAAATTAAAATGTTCCCCAATTGCAATCAATTGGAATAAACATTTTTTTTTCTACCGCTGTCTTAAAAGATAATATCATTATTAGTTAGATATTATTTAAAAGTTGTTGGCAGGTATTCGAAATTATAATAGATAACAATATATTGTTTAATGCACGTTTACCAGAGAATAAAATAATTTAGTTACTTTCTAAAATTTGAATAACCACATTTTATTTTCATCGTGGAGACAAAGTTTATTTTTTTTTAAATGTTATTATAAAAAGTTATTATTATTAGCACTATAATTGAAAAAACATAAGACAAAAATTATATGTCATTAAAAGTACATACGATATCGTACATTCAATTAAAAGATAAAATGAAACGTTTTATAATTACAAACTTTGATAAGTAAATAAATTTATAGTACCTTAAAAAAACTTACTTACATGAAAGTATTTCATAATTTAAAATCGTTAAACTGTTTATCGTGTTTATCTAGGAACTATAATATATATATAACTATATGTTATAATCGTGTATATATATTTATTTTTTAAAGAAGCATATCATATAATATGTTATAGCCTAAAGAAAACATCCAGTTTAAAACATTAATGTTACAGCTTAAATTTAAATATTAAAGTATTGGCATGTTAGTAAATAAATTGCAAACGGTAATAAATAAAGTATTTTATTATTAAATTGTTTTACAATCAAATTAATTTTAAATGTTAACATTTGTGTTAGATACATCAATATTTACCTGCACAATTAAACAGTTGAAAAACGTATTGAATAAGAATAATAATGATGATATCGGAAGGTGAAATCAACAATTTTTTTTTTGTCAAATTCTTTGTCCGGGCAGATGAATTTTTATCCAAAAATAGTTATATGCTATGAATTATTTTTTCTTCTTAAGATTCGAAAATGTTTCGGCTGTTTTCCACAAACGGATTTTTCGGCAGAAAGTTTATTTAATACCTAGTCATTGTTCTTTGTTCTTGAGTCTTTCAATCAAACGTTTAATTAAACGCTTCCTATTAAATTTATTTGGCTTCCTGACCGAAGGAAAAAAGAATACGGATCGAAAACAATAAGAAGAAAGAAAATACTAATAACTATACGAGTATAAGAAAAGCACCCTTCGACCAGGAATGCCATATTTAATGTCAACCTAATGAAGGGGTAGACGAATTCTGCTTCTTTCTTTCGGTTTTTTTATTTTTTTTTTTTTTCATTTTTCCCCGCTCCCTTCATCTTTGTACGACGAGTTGTGATAATTTCTTATTTCTTTAAGAAATTAAACTTCTTAGCACCCACCACCTCGACCGCTGTTGTCGTTTTTTTGCTCCCGCACTCCTTCACGCTGGCACCGAAACTCCTAACGATCGTCGTTGATGCCTGTTGCAAGGGTGGTCGGGCTTTTGCAGACGTCAGGTAGAAGGAATATTTTCCCGCGCACGTCCTGCGTGACGTGCTCCGTTATTAAAAACCATAAATCCGTCGCATTTCAACAGCGCAGCCACTTTCGGCTCCACGCTGTCTGTCCACATTTAATGGCAACCCTTTGTTACACACACACACGTACGAACCGGTATACCTTGAATAATGTATGGCTTAATATGCATGCGAAGTACGCGGCTGTGATAACGTTTTGGCAAAACACACGTGTGCAGGCTAACTTGTGTACGCGTATAATCGCGTGTATACATACGTACATAAAAAAGGATATTAAAGGAGAGGGAAAAAAGAATTGCATTTTTCTTCGTAGAGATTTCTCGCGCGATATATCTATATACATGTATATATATGTGTGTGTGTGTGTATAGAAAATGGAATTCCTGCAAACTGTATATCCAATGACAAGGAAATAATCGCTAGCATTAACTTGTCTTCCGAAAACGGAAAACGCAAGATACATTATTTTCGCGGTACATAACTCGCCCGGGACCTAAGATTGCCAAAACTTTTATCAATATTCCGCGGTGTCGACAGTGTCATCTACTACACCGGGGTGTCAGTTCTGCGGCACGGTATGAACCACGTTTCCAAATGAAATATTACATTATTATCGTACACGCATGTACGATTAATCGCGATTAATAATATATTATGTAACGATTGCTGGTAGATTATATTTAATATGCAGTAAATACGGCATCGCACGCGGCTTAGCATATTTTCTATTTTAGACAAGTTTCTAGATTTTCCAATTTCATGATATGATTTGTAACGGGACTGGATACTATTTCTATTATAAAAAAATTTCTTCGGATTGTTCGGGGTCCATTTTCGACAATGCATTAATGAAAATGAAACAATGATGATGTTCTAACCGATTTCTCGAATCCAATTATTCATTGTTTACTTATATCTCATTGATTTACATATATATATAATAAAACGTATTTTCCTCGGTGGACGGATAATTTAAATTATAAAAAAAATAAAAATAAAAGTAAAGTAGATTTGCACTATCGAAATATTTTATGTGATCAATGAAAAATTATCTAATCTTTTACATAATTATGAAACTGTGTAGCTTACAGTATTACGTAATACGAACAAAATAATTAATGTTGTGCACTGCAAGCAGACGATAATATAATATGTCCCATAATACTGAATGGATTCTCATCTTAATTAACATTAATGCCTGTAAAAACACCTTATCTGAACATGAATACCGGGAACATAAATTATAATATACCTGCACAAATGACTAAACATCCGAATTAATCTTGACCTGAACGCGAGACCGGTCAATCAGAATTAATCAAATTCGAAAAGATGCATTAAAAAATTAAAAGATTCATTAATACCTTCCGACTGAAACACGATTCCGTCTGTTTTACCCTTTTATTCAAGTAAAAAACGTTTCATTATTACGTTCTAAAAAATAAACACGGTTGAATTCATAATTACCACTTGTATAAAACGTAATATGATTTTTTTCCTGTAAAATATAGGCATCTTTATTTTAACAGATTTAAAATAACTCAAAAAATCGGTAATGTTACAAATTAAAATGTACGAATTAAATTTTTGATTTTTTTTTTATATTAAAATATTTTCACTTTTAGATAAAATAACTACATAAAATTGTCAACGTTTATAAATAAAAATCTGCAATTGTATGACATTAGATCATGGTTCTTTCACGTTCAAATATTATTTTATGTTTATGTAATTTTAGTAAAATTTTGTAAAAATTAGCAAAATTAATTTAAATTTGTTTTCTTATTTTATTCTGAGTATGGTAATATTATTCTTTTTAATAACTTTCTACATGTTTCTCCTTGGATATCTAACCGCATATCTAAATAAACTTCAGTTTATTTTAACGTCATAAACAATGTATTAAAGGAATATAAAACTTTTTTTTTTAGCGTATGTATCGTATGAACTTAATCGTAGAGTATTTTTGGTACATACTTTTGTCATCTTATTGTCAACATAAATGTATATTTGATCGAAATTGTTTGTTATTACACCGATATTGAATATTGCTAACATATTTAAGTACTTTATTCTCCCTGTGTTTATGAATTATGATCGTCTACTAGTATCTGCTGTATACATTTTTCAGTTTTAAATTATTTTTGAATAGATAGTTTCATTTTTCTGTATAAGTCATTTTCACGTTGTCATATAGTACAATAAGTGCTAAATAATATTTTATAAGAAAATGTGAACACGCGTCTCAACAACCAACAGTCAACTGTGACTGACCTAAATGTAAAATCCGACCATGACAGTATGGTATACTGATATTAACAGATAAGATAAATTACTAATAAAATATTGTATCTAACATAACATTAAATAACTAATTATTAAAATATAGTTTAAAGGATACAGTACATAGCTGGAAGTTGTATATGTCTTTTATTTATACATATTGTCAAAATACATTTTTTAAAAAAAATTACATGATTAATGTTTATTATTCCATCTATAAATATTTTTTAATATTGTGTTGGAAAATTTTTAAATTAATAATATCTATGTATTTTCATGAGGCGCAATCGTGTTACAGCAGCTTTCCGATGGATGTTAAAAATAAATCTAATTCTAATTTATGGAAATTCTAATATTTTTGTATTTTTATCACATTTTATGAATAACATTTTAAACTTTCTTATATTACTACTCTACAGCGCATGGACTTTGTATTCGGAGAATAAAATCACCATTCAAACAATTGTTTTTATTAAAACGTAGATACGGAGACCGACTTTTCTAAATGATTTCCCTCAAAGAACAATATCGATGTACATTTTTCTCCAGGCCATTTTTAAAAGTCACGTTTTTCTTTTTATTTCCTCGTGTGTGTAACTTCAAAATCAAAATACATAAATTATTTATTTATTTTATAAGAGTTCCACGTTCGTATAACTAACCGACAAACCAATATTAGTTTTATTCATTGGTCAATTTTAAGGATTTCCAAGTACCCGAATACTTATCGTTAAACTTAATGTTTTAAGGTTGATAAATTTCATTAACTGCTAAAGAATATTATCACAGGATGATATTAAATTATTGTCGTCGATGGTTTTCTAGAGTTAAATAAATCATTATTTTTATATTTTATTTAAATGCATATTTTTGTATAAACCATTGAATCAATTATAATAATATGTTCTGCATAAAATCTGTGTAATATATATATATTAATAATCTTTATGATTTAACACTGAACATTCTAAAATCCCGAATCTGAGTTAACAATTTGAGTACGAAGACTTAGCATAAAAGTAATGTTTATCATTGTACTTAACATAATAACCGACCGTTATTAAATTTGTATATTTTCAACAAGTTCACACTGGGTCGTTTTGAATTTAAGCAATAAGCTTAAAAATAAACGTTGCATAAAAATTTAAGATTAATATTAATTAATCTTAATTAATTTTTATTAATCTTAATTAATAATTACAAATATTAATTTGTGTTAATAATTAGCAATAAATTCGTTCGATTTATTTGACAAAGATAACCGCAGTTATTCATATGTTAAAATTATTGCAACCATTTTTATTTATCATAATTTTTCACATTTATTGAGTATAACGTTGACAATAATTTAAAGATGATAGTTAAACTCAGTTTAGGTTCAACAATCATTTTAGTTTTAACGTAACCGTAACACTTTAGCGATATAAAATGTCTAAAAATATAATTAAAATTAAATGCAACGATTTAATTATAATAATATAGCCATAATAATAATTTAGAAATGTTGTTTATAAATTATATACTTAATTTAAAATAAAATAAGAGAGGTGCACAAAGTTTTATGAAGTCGTAAGCCACATTCGGAACTTTTTATATAAATACCACGTAATAAACTTTAAAAAATAATTCTCCTGCAGTGCATTACAAGTAAATGTGTTACCTTTATTAGTATCTCAATCAGTTTATTTCCATGTGATATACCAAAGACACCGAAAATATAAAATATAAAACATAAAATAAATGTAAAATTAACTGTGACGACGGTCGTCACGTTCTCGATAATGGCCGGAGTGCAATAGTTTTCGTTTTCCTTCGATTACCGTAATAAAGTATTGTGTTGAATATTATTACGTCAAGGGACCGTTGCAATACTTTTCTGTAATATTCAAAATTAAAATTTCATATATTTGACCACTCTACTTTTATATATTATTTCAAACACCGAACAGCATTATAATACACTTACTTAAAATGGAATATTGTACGCATCAATGATGGTGTTGGTTACCGCGGCAACGCTTTGATATAATTTAGCCTAACGGACTGACAGTATGGCGATCATAATATTAACCTTATGTTATTTCCAACTGCAGACACTGCAATGATATAAATTATTATACGTTCAATTCGAAAACGACTTGCTCTCGATGAAAATTAAAAATGATTTCATATAGAACATATTGTTTCATAAATGATTGCTTGATTTCCAATAAAAATATGACTTCCCAGTATATCACGATATTTATCACTCACCTATCAACACATACTAATCGTTTCGAACAGTGGCGTACACTAAAATTTGCCATGAAGAGGGGGGAGGGGGTTAAGAAAAATAACGTACTCCAAAAACTACCTATTTATAACTACATCTTTTTTCAATAATCAAATATATAAAAGAAGTGGGTTAATCCGGGGAGGATTAACGGGTTATACACCCCTAAATGTCTCTCTTATTTTGTAAAATATACAATTATTTTTAGACATAGATATAATGTTATACTCATACGGCCAAACATTAATTTGTTATAAATTCTATTTCATACATCTTAGAATCTTGTAATAAAATAGTTATTTAAATGAATTATCAATTTACGTGTATAATCAAACAAACATGCATTTTTTAGTGAATATAACGATAACATAAAAATAAATTATGTTTTTACTATTAGTTTATGATTTAAAATAGTGGTTCTTAATCTTTTGTAGATCACGGACCCCCGATGAATGATTTTTAGAAATTGCGGACCCACTTACTAATTTTTTTTTCACAAAAAATTTCATGTTATTAAAATCAAAATTATAATAATGCTTTTGTATAATAAATTATATTATTAGACATAACAAAACATACTTATTTATAATTATTTTTATTACACTTAATTATAATAATCTAACAATATTATAATAACACACTCATGTCACGTATTGACGTATTTTATGTGTTAGGGCTGTCGCGGACCACAGATTAAGAACCGTTGATTTAAAATATCACTTCATAATTTTTTTTTGGCCCTAAAAGGGATTAGAAATACCATTGATTTCGGATAAATAGTGACTTGTAATAATTTGCATACACATACTTGTAGGTTCGTTCCTGATATTTTCTAAATTCATCAGTTTTGATGTTATCGTGAAAAATTTGGTTTTTGGATGACATTCCGTCTTCCAACACTGACCAATGGTTCCAAACGAATCGTAAAATTTAACCATTAATCGGCACACGTTAATTGTAAGTTTGTTCCCAAGATTTACAAGTCGACCGTTTGCTCGTGAATTGGTATGGGACTATTGATGTTCGGGTAGCAGAATCGTTTGCAATAAACGTACTCCATTCTTCGCGACGTTAAACCTTTACATACGATGTTCGGCAAGTACCGTACATAGAATATAAGTTGAAGCTAATTAATAGTTATGCATTATTGATGGTGTACCCACCGAGGTACGCTTCAATTGGTCTTTCGTTATTGCGACCTCAACATTTAAACTAGTCCGAAATCATAGAAACGAATTTAAATTAATCCTTTTGGGCCGAACTCATATCGACTACGTTTTTACATCGTCGTGTCCACCACAAAGTGTATTTTTATTATAGCATTTTTATTTATTCTGTGCACCATTGTCCGCATAAAACACACATACGTGGCTAATTTCGGCTTTAATTCGTCTAACTACAATCATCCTATAGGCATGTGCAAAAATTTGATCGTTGTGAAGACCGTTGGTGCGCATATTAAGCGTACGCGGTACTTGATTTGTATTAGTGCATCGAAAAAACGTAACCCACGAATGGTTGGTACGCCCGTAGCAATCTTTTGAGAAACTAGAAGAAAAATAAAACAAAACCAAACCAAATCGGAGGAAAACATCAAATACGAATTACAGAACTACTAATATTGGCATAAACCCTAAACATACCGAGGCACATTAAAAGTATCAATGATGCACATGCAACACTTTCCTTTAACGCGCACAGAATACAAAACATGTATTTTCGATTAGACTCCAAAACTACACAAGTAAATCCATAAATAAAACATCTGCTGCTAGTAGAATAGCAACATTATCTTCGAATCGCACACGAGATGTGTATCATTTTCTCTCTTGTGTCGTCAGTAATTTATTAACATACTAATTGTTTGAATTTTTATGTGCTCTCGATACATATTTCCATCGGTGAACTACTTAAATACTCGAATAAAAATGTTCCATATTTTTTTTTTTTTTAATATATATACATATATTTTTAATAAATGATTCGCAAATGTGCTTTCTTCCGTTGGGCATATGGTTTCAAACGGTGTTTTCCCGAAAATATCGTGATATTACCATATGATTAGTTAAAATTATAGTTGCAAATTATTATAATCCTGATCCACCGAATTCGTAACCATACGATATTTAATTTTGATCTACGCGTTTTCCACCGTATTTGTATATAGATTGAAATATTATTTTATTAATCATCATTAAACATTGTATACAGTTTGGGTAATGGTCTTTGTTGCGATGTGGAATAAATATACACTCGCCTGAGTTATTGAAGACTTCCGAAATGACCAAAGATGATGACGTAGACTAATATGATTAGCTAAACGATAATAACTTTTACAAAACGCAAAGGCCCACACACAATCGCGTTGTTCTAATAGAAATTAATATTCACTAAAACATAAATCAGTAAAAACATAAATCTATTTGAGATTCACACGGAAACTCGAAAACGTAAAACTTCTGAATATCGCTTAAAAGTGTATTACAAACGACCTTATTTTTTTCTTTTCTATCAGCACTCGCATAAACAGCATTCACATTTCCAGTGTAAAAGTATTACTCGGCATATTGGATTTTGGGCAGATCACGTAGATATAATTGATCATTTGATTTAGGCATCGATGATTTTCTCAAAAAGATAGATGGCAAGCGAAATTTAAATGTTTAATGTAAAACTTACGACATTGATATCTACTCTCAAGTATGCGTATTGTACGATTTTTAAAGTTCGATTCATCCGTTTTAAAGAAATAATGTTTAAAACAAGGTAAACGCACCGATTTCGAAAAGGAAATGTCACTTGATATGTTTTAGTCAACCCATTAAATAATTTGTTTATATTTCAACCACGTTCAATCTTCACTTTTACACTCGACATACATATAAATAATAAATTCAATTTCCTAGATCTTAAAATTTCCATTATAGATAAAACATTTGGATTTAGTATTTACAGGAAAACTATGCAAACTAATGTTATAACACCACATGATTCAAATCATTCATATTCTTGAAGAATATCATCTTTTCATTTAACATTACATACCCGGAGTGCAAAATCCTATAGCATAATAGTCACACTGACGGTTGAGAAGTTACGAATAAGTGCCTGTTGACTTCTCATAGATGTATTATGGACGCTTAACGCCAGGTTGAACGAAGTTACTGTATGAGATATCAACATGTAATTACTATGATTAGTCAATAATGTCATATTGAGAGCTTAATAATGTTAGTACATAAAGATTAACGGAACTTCTCATTTTCTGCACATAGACTTCGCAATGGTTTTGTCCAGAAAATAAAAAAAACCGTATGCTTACTTCATGCTCGACGAGATTTGAACCGTATACCCCTACCTTCTTATTCCTAGACCTGTACTACTGGGACACCCTAACGTGACATTTGCTAATAAATAAGTTAATATACTAAAAGTAAAAGTAAACATTATATATATAACATTATACAATGATGCGTTTATAAATAAATCGGCGATGGTTTTTTATATAGAAACTGGTGGTAAATATACTTGTATTTACAATAAATTTTTATTTTTATAGTATATTATAATAAATAAACTATTTAGTATTATTGGGAATAATTTTCAATAAATTATTTAGGTATATAATTTATTATATTCATATTTAATAATATATACTTTACTGCTTTATTGTCAGACATAAAATTTAAAATGAAATCTAATAAAATAGCGAACAACGACTACAAAATAAAATAATAAATCATAACCAAATCATAAGTATACAGTTCTACAGCGACCGTCGGGATGACGAAAATATACAATATTCGATAAAAACCTAATTATATATATATAACAATATCAATATATTCGAAAACACGGCAATTAGAATGATAGAACTTGATATGATGTTTTGAGTAAAACCCTTCGTGATAATTCTTATAATTTATTATTATACAGACGCAACGTACACAACACACCAATAAATGCGCGTTTTTCGATTTACTTTGTTCATCATACTATTATGGTCATTATAGGCATAGTGAAAATGTTAAATATAATTTTATTTAGTAGATAATTTATATAGATTTACAACTTCAACAAAAATCCATGGTCCAATAATCGCTAGAGGTATGACAGGTTCCGTTTGTATCATTATAGTTATTACTATAGTCTATAACAGCGTTTCCCAAACTGTGGTCCGCGGACTCTGAGGGCTCCGCACGTATACCGGAGGGGATCCGCGAAAGTAAATTTAAAATTTACAAAGTATTATTATAAATTATTGTTTTTAATTTATATTTGTACTAAGAGGTCCGCGATCATTTTTATTATCTCTAAGGGGTCCGGCAGTAAAAAAAGTTTGGTATTTCAAATTATGTTTCGTTAATAAATAATAAATAATTGACCGCAAGAAAACGTTATATACATATATTTTGGTTTTTTATTTTTTGCTTAACATGGTAATTATTCATTATATACTGAACTACGCATGAAAGTCCTTAATATAACTAGATTATCCCGAACTTCATGCGATGACACATAGAAATTGAAATGTGTACTCAATTTTGGGACCCAAATAGTACTTCGCATACAGATTAATAATTTACATTTTCAATCTAAATGTGCCTACGTATTGAAGTCTTTTTTGCGATAAGTTTTTAGTGATGTTCATGAAATGGATAATGGATATAAAACGGGGAGGTCACATTTGAGATCCAAACAGAATATCACATAGTAGTGGAAGTCACACTATTACACACCGGGTAGGCTGTCACGGTGGATATTGTCATACGCTTTCTAAATATCTACGAGTACCTGCCAGACATTTGATAATTTTGAC
Source organism: Sipha flava (assembly GCF_003268045.1). Taxonomy (NCBI): domain Eukaryota; kingdom Metazoa; phylum Arthropoda; class Insecta; order Hemiptera; family Aphididae; genus Sipha; species Sipha flava. The sequence goes on from NW_020271726.1 coordinate 585,900, forward strand.
ATTGGTAATTGATCATTTTAATTATTTAATTGATAATTTTTGATTATTTTCCAATAACCACTCGATAATTGATAATTATTCAATTGTGGATTTACCTTTTCGGAATTTACACTGATAGTCTAGTCCAGCGGTTCTCAAACTTTTTTTTTCGCGTACCACATGTGTATATTATCAGTCACGTACCATTAATTATTAAAAATAGAATCATACAAACTTCACATAGTTAAATATATTTATTTTAAATAAAAAGGCAGTAAAATACTAAAATAAAATTATTATTTATATATTACTACAAATTTATTAGTGTTTTAAATTAATATATGAGTTAAATATTGAATTTTTAATATCCGTTCTATCACCATGCGGCCTTTCGCGTACAACCATGTAGTCTTTTGCGTACCATTAGTGGTACGCGTACCACAGTTTGAGAACCACTGGTCTAGTCTATACCTATAGACTAGTATAGCTACATATACATTCCTCTGTTAAAGATTCCAATCTCCTTAGGAGTATTTTGGAAAATACTTTATACGTAGGACTCAATAGGGATATCCCTCTGTAGTTGTTGAATATCATATTATTTCCTTTTTTGTATAGAGGTGTAATAATGGCTTTATTTCATTCGTCTGGCAGTTTTTCTTCGAACCATAAGTGTTTGCATAGTTCGCATATTGCTTTATGTAATCTCATACCTCCTTGTTTAAAGAGATCGGCTGGTATTTCGTTTTGTCCTGGATTTTTCCAGTTCTTTAGTTACTTTATTGCTTTCACTGTTTCAACAAAGATCTAATAGGAACTCAATTTAAATAATCTATCATATTAAAATAAATTAAATATAAGTTAAACGAATAATTTTTTTCAACGTAATCCTTCCTTTATTTTTTCATATTCAGACACGATTTTATTGACTTTCTGTATAGCTGGATATACATTTTTAATTCGAAACTGGTCGTACTTTATAATTATAATAAAACTTGAGGCTAAAATTTTATGTATTTATTTATTTATTTCCAAATGTAAACTATTTTTTTATTTATTTATATATTAGTTTACGAGTGTTAACCATTTAATAATTTTTAATAATTTTTATTTTTTTATTATTTTGTTAGCTGTTATAAACAGATTTTTATAGGTGTAGATAAAATTATTTCAAAAAAACTATACATAAAGTACACATATAAACAGTAGCACGGTTAATTTTTCCGAAAAGAAAATAATTGTACGTTTAACATAATAATATGGAGCGTATGTGTGTAAGTTTGTATAACGAAAAGGATGTTGATAGAAATAGGAACGATAAAAATAATAAAATCATGAAGTAAGTTCAATTTAATATATTTATATGGTACCTATATCAAATAAATTAAATATTAAAGATAAACAGAACAAAATTTCTAGGTCGGTGAGACTACACGATCAAGTGAATTACAGGGACGGATGAAAGTTATTACTGCATTGATCTTATAAACTTGAAATCAATAAAACATTTATTTCGTAAAGCGATTATAAATGAAAGAGGTTTAGTGGACCAGTTTATATTTCCAATGATGGTTGATATAGTAGCAGAAACAAATTTCTTAATAAGATTGAAATTTTATTGTTTTGAATTTTGTAAAAAAAAAAATACATCTTGGTAGGTAAGATTAAAATATTATTATGTGTTATAAAATTAAAATCAGATAAAATTTAAAAACAATTGATAAATACAAGCAGTGGTGTATTTACGGGGGGGGGGGGGGGGCCCGGGGGTACTGGACCCCCTCAGAACTTCTCCAAAAAATAAAAAATTAACAACAATTCTTACATATTTGCAGAATTGGGTATGTTAAACATTCACAGGGAAGTTGAAATTACTGTTGATGAAGTGATAGAGGAGTTGGCCGAAAAATCGAGACAACTGGAATTTATTTTATAACAATACTTTATAATATATAATGCTAAATATAATATATAGGTACATATATATAATATTACATAAGACTATACGATTATTATATTATATATTTAGTTTAACTTCCTCCAAAAACTGATAAGGATGTAACTATTACAATATAATATATAGTTTATATTAATTATGTATAAACTGTGGACCCCCCCTCCAGAAAAAATTGAAAATACGCCACTGAATACAAGTACCATAAAAATGTAATAATACTATTTAAAACAATTTAAAATGTATTTTAAATTCTAATATAAGTACTCAGTAAATATTTTAATCATTTATGATCAATATTGACAGATGAACAACCAAATAACTAATATAGTTTAATTAAAATTCGTTTAAATACATGATATCGTCAAAATTTCATTATTTAAAGCTTATGAAACTCTTTTCATCTTTTAAATAAAAAATATTTTCTGGTTTTAAAGAAAATCTTGTACCCAACTTTTAAATCTTTAAAGTTGAAATTTTTATGAATTTTGAAGAACAAAAATGTAAATTTTAGTAATGTTGCTGGGTTTTTTTTGTATTTCTTCTCCAATTTTCTCAACTATTTGGAAAACTATTGAAAAATTTGTAAAATGACCAAAAAATAACAGACCATAATATTACCAAACAATTTAAATAACTTAATACCGTTTCCAATAATATACAAACGATTATCGGAGCGTCCCCTCTAATTAGATACAATGTAATATTGTACCTATTTTGTATTTTAAATTTATTATAAAACGTACAATATGAAATAACACTGTGTTAAAAACAATATATTCCTCGTTTCATTCAGAATATTTAAGTGCTAAAGCAAATTAGACGGAAAAAGTTTTCGTTCGTTTTATATCATTCACATTGATTAGGAATTTTTCGGTGTAGTTACACGATCTGAAACTCGATTAGGCGGATATATCGTACCTTTTTACACTATAAACCGTTTCGGGACATGGCAGTGTGTGCTGATGATAAAAAAAGAAAAAAATTGCATAGTTATACCCGGCGTTCTGGGAATTATGGAATAATGCGAAGAACGAAATCCATTATTTTCCAATAAAAATTAGACCCATTATTTCAAATAATTTATTCGGTTAAATATCTGTGTATTGTCGAACACAAGCGGTCACGAGTACGGTACTTGAAATATTTTGTGAATAATTATATCAATATTTCGCTTCAGTTTTTTACGAGTACGTCGGAAAAATACGTTTTTCTTGTTTTCGAAACGGATCCGCCAAACGTAATATTCGTTATGATAACAATATTAAATTGCGTACGCGAGGGGGGACGCTTGCAATAATATGTGCTTTAGTGACAAGTACGTAACAAAAGTAATGTAACATTCCAAAACAACTCTAACGGATTGAAAACTGTAACCGGTACGTGCGAAGATACGCACACGCAAAATACTTTTTAAGAGCTTTTTTCGGGATAGAATGACTGTGACTGCCATTTTTCCTCCGAAGATTTGATCACTGTACTTCATTATTATTCCAACACGTCATGAGATTTTCGAATATAACCGGAAAATCACGTATAGACAGACAGTATGCGTAACGCGTGTTCGCAATATAAACTGCTGGGGGGAAAGAGGTAGGTAACCGTAAAATACAATTCGTACGTTATGTTTTCCGGCCAAAACACGAAAAATGCTTCAGGGTAGTACAAGTGCACGACTTTCTAACTATAGTACATGCATAATGTGGAAAGGTGCACTCAACATTTTCAAATCGGGTGAAATATCGATTTCAGTATGATGGATTAATAGTTTCGTCGAAAACAAATAGAATAATGTGTCATAAAGTTATGGCAAACATTGCGAATGTATTCGATTTAATATGAAATCCATCTCCATTTACCTTTGAACAATTGGTTCTTACTGTTACTGACGCGGAAAATCTCGATCCGCTTGATTTGCGTTTCATTGAACGTGACTTGTGAATTGTACTTTATTCGCATCGGACTAGAGAGAGATGAGGTATACGATTCCCAAAATCCAGTTGCATCATTCGGTTCTTGGTACCATGTAAGAGCAAAATTCTTCGACAACTCAAATAATTCCAAACAGCATAAGAAAATACGATTTATGCCATCCAGGATTTTAATGTGATTAGGGTTTTGAACCCCGAGGAGTTTTTTTTTTCACCCGAAGGTTTCGCATCGCGTATCGTCATCGTCGCACAGACAACACAACTCAATGCACATGACGTAATGTTATCATTGTCACCGGTGCATTTCATGGGAAAACGTTCGAACGCGTTGCATGCGATTTTCAAAAAAAAAACGCGAGTCAGAAAAATAGTGGTGGACGAGGAAGAAAGGAAATTTCATAATCTGTTGCAAACGATCGTACAACCACTTCCGGGTGGCCGATAGGGTTTAATAAATGAGCCGCGGCGGCGGTGGTGGCGTAGTGAAGATTTCGCCTGTGAAATTCCTGACTCGTGTGTTGCGCGCGGCGGAAGGGAGGAAGGAGAAGGAAAAAAAACCCAGTGATATTTTTCAAAACGTCATCTCGGGACTCTTATTACCGTTCGCCCGCGATGCGGTGTCATTAAACACAAATAATACGAGCTATATATTTTTCTGCTTATCGCGTCCACGAGGCGTATACTGCAGCGACCTGAAAACAAAATCCTCTTAGCGCTCGTGTGCCCCCGGGCAAAAGTTATTGTTGTTGTACTATTTTTTCAAGCCCAACTGACAATTCATTACATTCCACTCGTACGCGTGCTGTGTGCACGCGGTACCGTGGGCGAAAACGCGGCGAAATGTGCGCGACGAAGGCGACGGCGCGAGCATTCGGCATCCCTGATAACATGAACGTGCTGTTATACGAGTGCTTCGCGTGTTCGGCTGCTGTCTATCTGATAAATTTTATGTATACTTCTGTCCCACACCGTCGTGTGTGCAGAGCCGCCCTAAGGTTGTTCGGAGCAAGGGGCAAATTTATTTGGTGGCTCTTTAACCATAATAATAAGATATGCTAAATACAATACTCACTGAGAATAACAAAATTCTTGCAAACGTATTTTTCCAATTCTTTGCCAATCGAACTCATTTTAATTCGTGTACTGCATCACATACTTACTTAATAGAATTGAATATTATTCATATTATTTATAGTTTAATCGCTCAATGTAATCGGACATGTACACGCGTGCGACTTTAATCGCCGACACGCAGCGTGTAAAATTGATCAGTGTAATCGAGGCTTTATTATTATTATTATACATTATTAATTATTATACATCAAGACTTTATGAGGGCTCCTTAAAAAATATTCCAACAATTGGGCCTCGGGCAAAATGGTCCCCTTATTCCTCCCATCTAAACGACCCTGCGTGTGTGTAAGTGTGTGTGTTAGCTAAACTTCAAACAAGGGACCCGCGCCGACTTGTTTTTAACGCGCAAGCTTTCAATACAAATTCGACGCGCAGAACTCAAGACACGTATCGCATGCAATCGAGAATCAATCTTAATATTGTATTTTACGACTTACGTTAAAATAATTGAAATTCGACAATCGTAGGCTTGGGAAAAGGTAAAGGTTGAGAATAATGCGAGATTGGAAATTTGGTTTCGCTCGCCGTGAAATGAAAAACATGCATTCTCTCTTTTTTTGCCTCACAAACTAATAAAAACAAAATCGTAGACGTCGAGAAAAAAACACACATCTCTTTAGTGCCACGCAAAAATTACGATGTCACTTTAAATATCCGTGATGAAACAACACATAGTCTCATACAATAAGAGCTCTGCTAGTTGATAATTATTACTGTATGAAGTGCCAGGTCAGTCAAAATATTTTGGAAAACGGACTTATTGAAGGCGTTTGAGCTTTTGATTTTGGATGAAACTATTTTTTTCAAACAACGCGCGAAAAAAATCAAATTTTTATCACATTTACACATTAATACTGTATAGTGTATCTCGATTAAATATCTCGTAATACTATCGAAGTAAATAATTATTCTGAATTTATTGAAATAGAAAATAAGTTTTAATTTGTTTATGAGAAAAAACATTTTTTTAGTAAAAAAATCGGTTGGTCGTAATTTTAGGTCGTTTTTTGTAATAATGATATAATATAATAATATATAATAATAATAATAATAATATAATATAATATAATATAATATAATATAATAATAATAATAGTAATAATAATATATACACGAATAATCAAATAATTCGAGTATTTGAATATCAGTATTCAGTGCTACAATAGGTACCTAATTTTTTTTATCCGTTTTTCCATGACAAGCTGTTTATACTATTTACTATTAATAAGTAATCCACAACTAAAGATAATGTATGTCAATGAATAATCGACCTAAATACGAAAATAGTTCTTATCTTACAGTTACCTGTTCGTAGTTAGCTTTATTTTACTCGTTATAGCCGATAACTCGTAATAACCATATTTGTTGAAGACGTATATTTTAACATACAATCATATGTGCCGTGCCGGGACCTAACATTTTGCTTGTTGTAAGCAGTATCTCGTTCTAAGCGATGCTCGCTATAGTGATTTATAGTTTATACTGTATTAATAATAATTTAATTATGATATTCGATCATTTTGCACAATTTTTATTTTTGTATTTTAATTGCCCTGTCAAATAGTAAATATCGCTGGCTTCGAATCCACTTCTTGCAAGCCTTAATGTACCATAAGCCATATAATATTATTATTAAACGTTTTGTGTTGCGCGAAAACTTGAACGAATAATTTTCGTTATGTATTGTATTGTAGCATCGAATACTGATATTCGAATAATTCCCATCACTAGTTTTTACGTCATACGATAGGGAAATATTTGATTTCGTATATTTATTTAAGAACTGACGTAACTATTTTTTATTATGTTTATAGTGTACCATAGAAATTAACACATTTAAGATTTTACGTTGTATAAGAACTTTTCATTATTTATTTTCATTATTTTCATTTATTTATTTAATTTCTTCAACACAAAATTTCAATATTCTTTCAGTGCACGATATATTTTTGTATACATGAGAACCGTTTACACAATAATCATTTTGACATTTTTTTTAGTAATTATAATCCCCATCATTTTTCCAGAATTCGATAACATGACTAATGCACGATAAGTACTTGACTTTGCTCTACAATGGGTTTCTTTATTACCGATGAGTTCACTGTTTTTTACGCTAAAATATTCGTCGTGAAATAAGAAACAATTGCAAGAAACCGTATTCTTGTAATATCGGTTTTTTTATTTCATCTTTTATTTATATAATTTTTCACACCGTTTAATTTACGTTCAAAAACAAAACGAAAATTGTCACATTACCAATTGAAAATAATGAAAATGAAGGTACACATAAATAAAATTAAAAATGTCTTTGACAACAGTAGATAAAGTTCACTGCTTTCTAACCAAGAGAAAGAGAAAGAGAGAAAAAGAAAAAAGAGAGAGAAAGAGAAAAAAAAGTTATTGTTCTACGGCTATTCTGCAAGAGTCACGGCCAATAAAATACTGAAACGCATGTTTTGACAGCTCGATTTAGATCTGCTGCTGCGTGGCTTTTTAATGTAAACAGTTCTATTATACACATTTTCTTTTCTTTTATGGATTCAACTTAGGACGAAAAATACTTTTACGCTCGACAAAAAAATCGATTTTATTTTATTTGATAAATACTTTTGTATGGTTATATTAAACATAAATATAAAATAAATATATATATATATATATTTATATAAGAATACATTATAAAGTATTACGTACACGTAACAACAAAATTATTTTTATTTCTATTAGGCATTTGCTGTACGTGTTTTAATTTAAATATTAAAGAGACATGACACTCAAAAGTGTAACCTAAGTTTAACGGTGCATGGATCGACGACAGCGACGATCAATATTACGAATGGGTGAACATGAACGTGTTCGTAGTTGTATAAATATAATAATCATCCTTTTACGAATATTAGGCAAGAAAAAAAACCATGTTGCTCGGGATCAAACTTTTCAATATACTTTGATAGTACTTTTGTTTTTATTTATATTTTTTCAATAATTTCCTATAGCTCAAAAAAAAAAAAAAGAAATGTGTTGACTGTTTATGTATAGATAAATTTGAATCCATAAAAATGCTACATCACAGTTAATATTCTTCTCTTAAAAATGAAAAAAATGCTTGTGTGATGAATATAAGTCGAATGATTTTGTGCTACGTAAAAAGTATTTTTACGCTCAAATTACTGGTATACTACGTCTTCTTGAGAAAACACAATTTCGTTTTATTAGTGAAATCATTAAAAACTGACATGTCAAATATGATTCTTCTACACAATATTGGTTGCATGTATGCATGTACACAAATTGTAACACTCAGTAGTATTGCATTTTACCCGTCACCTATTTTAATATTTTTCGAACAGTAGTTGAAAATGGTTTTGAAAAATATTATATTAGAAAATTTCGAATACCCCAGAAAAAGAAATTAATTATTTTCATTTTGACTTCAATGAATTATTAAAAATATAACAATACGAAAGGTCTTACTGTGTATGAAAGTTTTTTTATTCAAAGATTTACGTTAAAAGTTTTTTTTCTTCAGATAATAATATTTAAAATACTTTTATTTTACTTTTTTAATTATTTCTTATTCAAATATTTAACTTTGTGAGTTAGTTGTTTTAAAAAAAATAACAAATATTATTCGATTAAAAATTGTTTCTCGAGCATCGGGATCATGAATATTATATTTGTTAATTTTGTTTTCGTCGAAATAAATGATTGCAAACACGTAAATTATAAATAATATTTTTAAGCCACGATTAATAACTCGCAATTCAATGCGCCCAGTATGCATCCATGTACCTGAACGACAATTCATCCCAATTATGACGAAAGCGGCTATTTTACATTGAAAAAAAATAATATTTAAAAAAAATTATAATAATTTATAACAAAACCAAAAATGTCTATTATTTAAGTAATATACATTTATGTTAAAATATTATCAACACAGCGTAAGAATTTACAGTTAATTGGTTTTACTTGGACTGCGGTGTTCGAAACACTTTAACACTTTTTTATCTGGTGTTCATAAAAAATACTCGTCACGTCACAAGTACTTATAAATATTTTACGCGGAACGCTGTTTAAAAAAAAGTGAGCTCATTAAATAAAGTTGACATAAGGTTGAAATAGAAAGAGAGAGAGAGAGTGAAAAGAGAACATTATTATGTTAACTGTTTTCGTCGTTGCATTTGAGCACTTATACAACGCGCACGCGTTAAAAAATCAAAATTAATAAAAAGCTAAAAAGACTGCCCGTGTGGCCTTTGGTCATCTGAAACTGTACGTTGCGCAGGTGTCGACGTCCTACGCGCAGCACTTAAAAGCGAAAAGCTTCTCGATTAAGCGACAGCCGAGTACATTTTATACGTCCGCTCGGCTAATAATATAAAATATTTACACCGTTATGCAGCTGCGCGAGCAACACAATATTATAATAATATATTATCGCGGAGCCCGGTGTTTTCATTTTACGCCGTTGTAATTTCTACGGAATCCATCTCATCGCAGTGCGAAGTTATTATGGTTTTATTTTATTTTTTCATGTTTTTTTCTTTATTTTTCTTCGTGAAAACGGTTCGTTATGATACAGTTAATTTATTGAATTTATTCGATTAAACGTTTGCTCCGTTTTCTCTCGCTGTAGAAATAATATTGATCGTACGATTGGAATCTGTAATATTTGTATTATTATACTTAAAAGGTATCGTATCGTATCCATCGAAACGAATTGTTGTTGAAAAACATTTTCGGTCAAACTTATTATTTCTCTGAACTTACCAAATACGTATAATGCATATTATCCAGATATCAGTGTTTAAATTTATCGCGTAACACTTACCACGCGTTATTTTTGATGACACGTGGTGAGAATGCACCCCCCAGCGTCTCCCAGTAACGATATTAAACGCAGTTGAAAAGGCGTTTATAACGTGGTGTTTTTCGTTACAGGAGCGCTAAAAAGAAAAAAATTAATTAATGTTTAGAATTCGTTTAAGAATTGTCCTAGTTATTTCTTTTTATATTGATTCTTTAATAGAATGTCGATACTTTTAGTACGAATACAAATAGAATAATTGAATATTTTAGTTACTTATAATATTATACGTACGATAATAATCACCGAAGACAGGGAACATTATTCGAACCTGGTTCATTTTTGCTTGCACCGCAGTAGAATAGTTTTAACAAACTTTGTTTGTTTATTTTTTTTTTTTTTTCAAGTGGCCAAACCAGTAAACTTTTAATTTTTCTTTATTTCCATCTACGACGTCTAAAAATCAACCCAGTATTTACATATGTTTTATTAATAGATTTTTTTCGGAATATATTTAGTTCAATAAATAGATAAAATACAACGTGGAATCGACTTTTCGGGTAGGACTGTACCTATATCATAGTTATTTAAGCACTATATATCAATGGAATCGTTTTATCACTCTCGAAACGGAAGAAACCAATAAATATTTTTGAAATTGAGTTACTATTAGAAATTATAAAATATATGTCAACAATATTTGTGATATCATCTATTGAGAAAATTAAAAAATGTAATTTCCAATATTGTCTTATTATATTAACGTCCATACAGAACTTTTAGTGCAGATCTAGATTTACTATTTCACCGAAATAATACCATCATTTTTACAAGCAAATAAAATTTTGTTATATAACAAACTGCTATATTCAATAATAATAAATATACAATAAATATACATAAATACATACATAAATAAATATACAATAATAACAATATGCTATATTCATAGTTTTTTTGCTAAAAATCATAAATTCGAATTGTTCGTCAACAATCATGTACGAGTTAAGTTACTCTTCGGGTCATCGCATCGGTGAACTGCTCCTTCGTTTTAAAATTATTCTCAAAACTTAAGTAAAAAAATATTCGAGTTCGATAAAATAGTCTTTTGCTGCTAGTTAAATATCACCAGATAGAAATCATCGCAATCGTCAAATATTTAAAATACTAACCAATGCAGTACTTGATGCCAAATCGTGAGTGTGCTTATATTTTTTTCTGCTCACGTATACACTGAAGTAGGGTATAAGTAATATAACAATTATTGAATATTTAATACTCGCGTCGAATTTAGGTTGGTTTTCAACTGGGGTCGCCAGTCATTAGAAAATTAATAATTTTACTATTGTATTATTTCATTTAATTGTTTTTGTACGCAATTTAGTCGGTAATTATGGTACTTATAACTTGAACGGTCTTAATATCGTTATAAATCTTACAGACATTAACGCGAGTCTTAATACGAATTTAAAACATTTCAAACGATTATTAATCTTTTTTTGGCGATAAACTGTGCTCCATTTCATAGCCAACACTCGTGACGTTTTAATTTTTCCGTACACACAGTAAAAATATTAAATCTTATTTTTTTTTATTAATTTATTATCGCTTAACAGATATTTATCGATATCGTCGGTTATTGATTAAACACCAAACGTTCAGAACATTAAGTAAACGGAAAACAGTGAAACAATTATAATAGTAATCATTCCAGCTATTTAATCAGTATATTCCAGCTAATACGAAACGTTTTAACGTAGTTGTGGCCTCCATAAAAAATGCATTAAAAATAAGTATTATCACAGATCAAAACGTCATATAAACGTACCTTCTAACAATATTTATCGTGTGGACCTCATACTCGTATAAATGTACATTTATAGATATTTTAATATTATGCACACATACCGTGTAATAAATGTGAATACTAATTTTTTTATAGCAAAATTATTTTTACTACCGGTTTTTTTTTTATTTTATTTTTTTCGTTCGTATTGTGATACGGAATTAAGTCACCGTGCTCTAAACGTTTTACGTTGGAAAAGATTTCGAAGAAAAATTATAAAACTATTGCGTAGCTTAAGCAATGTTAGTGCAAACTTTTGAATCGTCCGGGCCAGTTTCGGATATTAAGTCTCCGTGAAGTCTTCTCTTTCCGCTCATTACGGTTTCGTAATAATTTTAACGAGTTAGGTTTAAAGCTTATACTTTTCTACGCGTGGTTCTACCGTTGCGAGTGCTAAGAATAGAAGTTTCCGGAACGGGGTCCTGAAGGAATACAATCACTAATCACTAACGACGGATAATCATGCACGGATGCTAAAATTTATTCCACACGCATTCGTGTACGTGCAGTTTTCTCCACGAGAGTACCACGCACGTCGTTCAACCACTCGCAATTATTATAATTATCGCCACGCGTTTGCGATTTCCAGCGACTGGTACGACGGTTTGGCAGTCCAAATATATTGTGTTACGCACTCGTAAAGTATTTGGACTTCCGAATCGCGAACAATTGTTGAGATAATTTACGGAGACTGCGAACACTTACCGATATGTCTACCACGTAACGTGACGTTTATTCGAGGTCTCCGAGGCAGTGCACTTACTCAATTATATTCGGCCCGAACCGAATATATTACATATATATATATATATATATATACAAGCTTACAAGAACGAAAGCATACGTTTACGATTATAGTGGTTCCAATTAGTTCTTTACCGGATCTAAGTTTTAATATACCGACCTTCCAATGCCGAGTTTGAATTCTATGGTGTCTCGAAATTGTATCCTTTTTTTTTTACTATGATTTTAACAATTAGTTGAAAATGGTAATTTTAAGTTTATACAGTGACTCATTAGTGAAATAAATACGGGAAATCGCCAGTCTCCGTACTACTCCGTAATTCTTTCAAACGGCACTCCATAGTAGCAAAAAAAAAAAAAAACTGTTTTACACTATTGCATGTTTCTAAAGCGATAGACTGTTATAGACGGAACTGTGGCAACATTTCATTTCCACGAGGGCTAAAATTGTATACCCGCCGACCATAGCGATGTAGAAACGTACAAGCATAGCGAATTGAATCCGTTTATTCCATATGATCAAATTTCAAGACAACTTTATCACATCATATTGTTGTATTAATCATCTCGTATTAAATATTATTTGTCGGCGAAACATAATTCACATTAAAATTTCTCGGAATACTATATCGGCTAAAACGTGTTTTTTTTTCCTATTTTTTTTTTTACTGAATTTATATTACATTAATATATATGGTAAAGTTACAGGCAAAGTATACAATTTGGGCAATATAGATAACAGATGATATGATTTAATGAAATATGATAAATCAAGGAATAATGACGTGTATTTATATTATTGATTAATTCATCTCAGTAGATATAATTTATTGCACCACCAATCCTTTCTTGGCTGTGCTTCCTTTTCTTTTACATGATTCGCAACTATTTAAGTATAGCATAATTATATCTCAGGTGACATTTTTATATTTTGTATTTACCTCGTATTCCATTCTGTTTCATCCACCATGTCCGATCGTTGTACATAATATTTAATTTTGTTGTTTTCAGATACTGGTACAATTAACTTATTAACATCAGAAACTTCTAACACATCATAGTTTTTTAAAAGCTTATAATCATTCGGTTCCTTTTTCTTTGACTTGTTTATTAATTGATTTTTATGTAAAATTAATTGATCAAATTTTAACTTGGTAAAAAATGAAGTATTTGAATCTTTTTTTTTAAAAAAAATAAATTGTTTAAATCTTCATTAAACTTTTCCATATTCGAATAAGTAGTTAGGTAAGCACTGAATGAATTAACCTGCACTATACAAACGATTCACGGTTACTAAATAGTTCATTTTTGAGAATAGGTAAAAGGCTGACTGCACGATAATCACTACAACTTCATATAATATAACTTATATACATCAGTAAATATAGTAATAAGTGGACATCCCCATTGTAAAAATACGATAAGAACAAACAAATTAGTTACAGATAATAATTTGACTTTATTTTAACTATGTTTTACGATTTATCATATTTCATTAAATCATATCGTCCATTATCTATATTGCCCAAATTGTATACTTTGCCCGTAACATATATACACAGGAGCGAATACCGCAACAATTCGGAAGATGTACCTATGTATTATAATTATTCAACAGAGTGAACGAAGCTCCGGGAAGAGTCACATTAGTATTTTCCTTTTGTCCGGCCGAGACACCTCTCCATGACAGAATTCATTTGAAACCTCTTCCACCTCCCATCCCCCCCCCCCGACGATCGCTCAACTTTCCGGTGATTCGACGGGACGCGTGTTTAATCATGATTTTATTGCAAAGGGGTCGGAGAATTTGTGAACTTCAATCAGAAAGCAGACGACAAATCGAAGGCAGCAGACAAACTTATACCGATCCGACGAACGAACACTGCAGTGTCCGAGGAGCGGGCGAGATATTATAACGCAGTGTATGCATAATGCATAGGAATAGAATACTACATAACGCTTCGGTCAGTTTTTGAAAAATATTCATAATACGCTGCGAACGATTATGGAAATCTGCGCTTGTCAGCGGGGTGTGTGGCGGCATCATTTCGTCACATCAATAACGGATGGATTTTAAATATTCCGAAGACTTTGAAAGTATTTCGGTCCGGTGAAACTCGCGGTCTGCCGTGGCTTTGTTGGTATTATCGTAGCACGGAGTGAACAAACGAGTGCAATCCGTTACGGTACTACGTTATCAAAAGCTTTGGAAACTATAACGAATGTCCATCATCACCACTCGATCATCATAAAATATATTACGCCTAGTCCGAAATCGATTTGGTTATCACTGGAAATCGTACATAGATTCGAGGGGAAGTACATTTGTTTCGGTTTCACTCTTATTGGTACGTCGTCGAGATAGATATTCCGATGGTTAAAATTATTTTATTTTATTTTTTTTAAGTAAAGACATCAGCATCTCGTAGTTTTTAGACTACAATCAGAATGAGATTTAGAAAAACCAGAATGAAATATTTACAGATATTTACAATTCATGGCTAAGATGTATGTAATGGAAAAATTTGCAAATTGCTTCGGTATTTTAGTCACCAAGAGTAAGTTGGAGAAATATTGAAGATTTTCTGCGTTTCGGCTTAGTTTGGGAATCTAATGACGATATTGTCGATCAAAAGGTTCTCATTGCCTGTGTTGTATTATACTAAGGCGGTTTCTTTGAAGATTAGTGAGGAGCGAGTGAGGTGAGCTACACTTATTACATTAAATATTTTCTTCAACACCCCAAATGTTTCGTACCATTCTTAACTGTATAATTTTTATTAGCTAAAAAATGAACTCGTCTAATTTTACAGCACGAAAATTCATTTGTATTTAAAATACGTACATGTGTTACCGTAAACGAATGAAATCCCGTCAATTTATACCATGACCAAATTAATTTTGTACAAATAACTAACAGTTTCGGTTAAACTATAGAAATCATGTAATAATTAATAGACCTAATAGTTATCTTGCATAATGGCTATAAGTACAATGTGAAGTGCAACGATGGAATTACATCGGTTATGACTTGTTCGAACCTTGTACCACCGTTTAGAGTTAATATAGTATAAGGTTAAATGTCTCGACATAATATACTTGTGTAATAGTATTCTGTCGTATTTTACAAAAGAAAAATGTGATAATAATAATCATAAAACTTACGTTGTCTTTATTTCTACATACAGGTACGCATAACATAAATACGTTTCGCATAAAGAGTAGGTCGAAAAAATTAACGTATTCGCAGAACAATAAAAATAGGATCGGCTATTTGATATTTTTCTGTTTTATTATTTCTAGAAAAAAACATATTTTTAGGTTACACAATAATAAAATCTAGGATTTTCTATTTTTTTCCATTAAGTAATGGTTTTACATTCTGCTCCTCGTACGGATAATTCCGGTTTAGCCGGTAAAAAAATAATAGCAAGAACCTCGAAAATTAATTTAAAAAAAAAAAGTAATCCTTCCAAATCCCTGAAGGTACCTATCTTCACAAAGAACGCCACCGAGAGGTAAAAAAAAAACAAAAACCTTTTCCCAAAATGAAGAGTGGTTAGTTGACCTATCTAATATTACACAAAATGTATAATAAAATCGAGAAACATCGTGTTTCTCGATCGCCAATTAAAAAGATACTGTCTCTGGACCGTTAATTTAATCAAGTCTAATTAGTTTATTTCAATAAAGCAAAGTTATCATGTATTTTGAGTTACGTCACGAGTAGTGCAATAACACTGTAAAAAGAAAAAATCACCGAGGGGAAAATAATTTTAATTAACATTAGTCCGTCAAGCACCTCTATGTACACAATCATTAATATCATGTAAAATATCAACAAGTTTTTCAAAAAATTCAACGACCATACATCGTATACATATACTTTTCTACGTACCAATGATTTAGAGTTTAATAATTTCGTTTATATTACGTAATACGAAGGGAAAAAATCAATCCGATAAAAACGGAATAATACGAGTATCAAAGCAGTGGAACGCACGGGGAGAACAGTCGAATTCTCGATACCGTCGATAAAGTGGATCCGGAGACATTTACGTTCGTAGGAAGACGAATTTTTCTTTCTTCCGGAAAACCTACTCTCCGAAATAAAATAATATCTTGCGAGCAAGGGTGGTGCACAGTCTGGGCAGTTTGATGTCACCGGAAAATGTTCATGGAATGTATAACAAACAATGTAATATACTTGTGCGCAACGGGCACTGCAAATCCGTCGGGTGCAATATTTTGTCGTAATAAAAGAAAGAATAAAAATATAATAATAGAACGAAAACCGCAAACACCGCCGCGAAACAATGTGCGCGTGTTTCGTGCGATAATACGAGGAACAAAATATAACAATCATAAAAATATGTCGCATGCGTTCTCGTGGTGCAAGACAAAACGCCTAAATAAGTTTGCATCCGTGGGGACACTGCGTTACATGTATATGATTTTTTTTTTTAACTATTTGTTATTTTTATCACTGAACTTGCATATACATTTCTTTTTCTATTTTTCACCGTAAAATACATTTTCATGGGACAGCGGCGTAACGCTAAAGTGCGATTGTTATTTACATAAGGTCCCGGATAGACGCGGCAGCCACAAGGCCCCAAATGTAAAGGTCACAAACTTTGCGCTCATATCGCCATCGGTATAAATATTGGTGTCCGTAGTTTTGCCGCATGTCCACCACCAGCACGGTTGCAATGTCTTTGAAGTCGCCGAGGACCGCATGAGCGAAAAAAAAATTTGAATCCGTCGAAAGCGAGATGGAACCAATGTGGAAACGATGCGAGCAATAGGTGTCTTATAGACGGTTGGAATAATAAGAATTATCGTCTACAACTACATTGATGTTTCGCCGTTCCTACGTCGGAGTGTTACGGATGTTTTGATACGATCGACGCGTAACAGATTTCAAATCGTTATCACATTTACCGTTGTGCGTAGTCTTCCGCAATGATCTCGTTCCAGCGAAATGTGTTGTCCTCTGATTATCGTTGAAACCAATGTAAAACGATGCGGAAATCTTGTTCCGGTATTACCGAACGCAGTCCGAGAAGCCGATGATGGATGTCGATGAATTTCTTCATATTGGTAAACATAATATTCATCAGTTAGAGGTTAGTTTTTTCATTTCACTCGTTATACCGGTCAATCACTGATAAAACCTATGACAACTGTCACTTTATTACAATCGTTCGATTTACCAGCTTGCCGAATGAAATACGAACACTTAACGCGTTGTACGCCACGGAAATAATCGATTTTTTTCCACTTCGAATTTCTGAGTATATGTAATGCAGGGGTGGACTGGGACCCGATCGGTCCACTGTTCTGCAAAAAAAAATCGGCCCCTACCGTACATTAACACCTAGAGATCTAACACATTTTACCTCATCATATTTTTTAGTTTTTAAATTTATCAATTAAATAAAATATGCTTATATATTTGGATATTGTGATTTAAGTTTAACTTTTTTTTAAATGTAATATATATACATTGTAAAATTAAATTTTTTTTTTTTTACTAATGTTCCCAAAAATAATTTATTATAAGAGTTTTTAAATCACTGTTTAAAAAATAAAATACCGGACCCAATGGTTACATCTGTAAGTCAACTCCATCACACCTCATTGTACAACCCACCGATAAACGAACTTACAATGCAATAATAGATCATTTACATGAAACAAACGCTAGTTTCCATTCATTTACCCCCCCCCCCCAAGTCATCGCACATACAGAGTCGTCATTAAAAATTTACATAATTCCACCTTACATACCGATATTACTTCTGCTCTTACTGAACAGGGACATTCAGTCAAGAGTATTTACAATGCCAAAAACAGGAACAACTGCCCACTTCCAGTATTCTTCGTGGATATCCGTCAGCAAGATAATAATAATGATATCCATGAAATTACATCTCTTCTCAACACAATAGTGAAAATCGAAAAACCATTTAAAAAAAGACGTGGTCCACCGCAATGCCATAATTGCCAAGAATATGGACATACAAAGAACTATTGCAACCATGAAGCTCGATGTGTCAAATGTGGTGAAAACCATCTGACAATCGAGTGTACCAAGGACCGAAATAGTCCAGCCAAATGCGCTCTATGCGCTAAAGACCACACCGC
Source organism: Sipha flava (assembly GCF_003268045.1). Lineage (NCBI taxonomy): Eukaryota > Metazoa > Arthropoda > Insecta > Hemiptera > Aphididae > Sipha > Sipha flava. Next base: position 604,451 of record NW_020271726.1, read on the forward strand.
AGACTTCAAAGGATGCCCAGCATTCGAGTCAATATTTAAAAAATCTGCTCAAAAGTTTCAACCAGTCAAAGATCCTGACCCTCACTCTCAACAGTCTCAACCCAGAACCAAAACCAAATCATATGCAGAAGCCACCAACAACCAAAAAATCACAGAACAAATATCAAATACCTTTTCAAAACTCATATCCAATTTAAGCTCTTTAATTAATCCATTATTTTCCCTCCTTACATCAGTCCTAAACACACTAATAGCTAAAGGCATTATCTCTCCATAATACTATTGCACACCGTCTCATAATACCTTTATAATCTTATCTTTTCTCAGACCTATCCTCATTAATTTTATCTAAAATTTTAATTGAAATTATGTAACATCCAACCAAGTCTATCATTATTAACGACTGCATTTTGTCAATTTAGAATATATATATATATTATTATTATTATTACTATTATCTCTCTCTAAAATTAGTTATCCATTATTTTCATCCCACAACATCATTATTATTTTCTTTTAACCGTATCATTATTATATAAATAATACCTTGTAATAACATGTAATATGTTGACACATTGTAAGTTTCAATAAATAAAAAAAAAAAAAATTTTTCATCAAAAAACGATTATCGCCCAACATTATCATACTGTTATTGTTATTATATCTTGATAACGAATATGGTTAACAAAATGCTTCAATCTCCTGCATTTCAGTCGTCTCCGGTGTAGTTTTAGTTGCATACACGTGTTCTCCGGGCAATAATGTATTAATAAATATCGCTGGTTGTTAAAATACGAACTACTTCGAGCTATGGAATATGAGCTTACGAATATGAGCAGAATAGAGTTTTAATATATATTTTAATAAATAGAATCAAAATATTCAATTCAAAAATAAATTTTAGATCCACGTTATAAATTCGCACGATATCCTATACACGTTTGTGTGATACCAAAATCGTATTACTTTAAATTGGATATCAATCTAATAAATATGAATATCTTTAACTGCATCATGTCTTCTCCTCAGTCTGCGAAAATGTGACGGAAAATATGGTATCAGAGACGCAATTCGGACACAGAACACCGCGAATGCAATTTTAATGACGCTTACTCTTCCGTAACAACGGTCGGGGCGAAATTGGGGGGGTGCAATGGGTGCGATTGCACCGGGCGGCAGATTTCAGGGGGCAGTCGTGATCCTGAAAAATGTGTCAATGTGTAATTTTCCTAGGAGTATTTTAATTTAAACTAATGACTTTTATATTTCGTTTTTCTTTCATTTTTTTTTTTTTTTTGTTATAATTGTAATTAATAATTATGTCTTTTGATTCTAATTATCATTTAGCATAAATGGATACAGATTTTTGACATAAAATTCATAATAAATATACAAAATAATACAATAATAAATAAAAACAATGATTAATAACTGGATAGTAACGTACGATATTGTAGCTTATAACTTCAAAAGAGTGGCTGTAAGGAGTTATTTAAACAACTTTTAAATCTAAAATTTCGTCAGTCCGTGGGGATTACCCAAGATAAGCCGAGCACTAGTATTCAATGCTCTCGATAGTGAGTAAATATCACAATTAAATATGAATTAATAACCAGTGTTGGGACTTATTAAGATAAATTTATCTAGATAAATTATATAGATAGATTTTTTGTCATCTTTATATTATCTAGATAAATAACGCTAAGTTATCTAATTACTTATCTAAGATAAAATTTTTACTTATCTAGATAATTGTATTCTTGCCAAGACTAGAGTTATTTTTATTCTAGTACGGAGACGAATCCAACAAATCAGAGATCATCAAAATCAGTCCAGCCGTTCTTGAATTATAAATTCTGTAAATAACCTAACTTTTTTTTATACATATAGATTTTGTATTCATAATTATAATTCGTGTATTATTAATAAGTAATTATTTTTTCTTGGTATGACATTTTGTTTGAATTTTTATGTCGGGTAAATATTTTTGGTATTTTTAAACTTAATTTCTTATTTTTCCATAAAAGTTCCAAATATAGTAGATATTTGATTTTAGTATACAGATGCAACTCATACGCTGAATAGTCATTAATTCACTCATGGAACCTGTTAGTTGTAACTACTTATAGAATAATGAAAATCATCAAATTAATATTATATGGAAAACAATATTGTTAACTTTATGTATTCTGTATTCATCCTGATACATACAGAGTAATTTTCATTTTTTTTTTTTTTGTAACATTTTAGTGATTAACTATCATTAAATATTGTACATTATATATTAATACTGCTTAATGGTACACTACATTACTACAATAAACATTAAACCCTTAGGTACCTATTGATAATAATGATTATAATTAAGTTTTTATAGATATTATTAGAATATGAAACATTGACCAAAAAATAACATTTTTTGAAAATATCTTTTTTTTTATCTAGATGAATTTGGACATATTATCTTTCATCTTTATCTAGATAAATTTTGCATTATCTATTCCCAACACTGTCAATAACCATGTCTATATATATATTTAATAATTATTTTTGTGGTGCACTCGTGTACTTGTGCATCAGTGTTTTCAGTGATCGAACTATGTATGTTTAATGTTTAATCATTATTAATTTGTTTAAGTGTAGGTAAACGTTAACTTTTTTTTTGTCAACGTTGTTGTACACGGACAATGATAACGATAATAAATATATTATCCTGTTTATCACGACTGAGCTACTGCGAGGACAAAAAGGGTTAATTTTTTTATTGTTTTCGGCTCGATCTGACCTTGGTGCATACGGCATTTTTTACGTTGCGTTCGATACGCACACGCGGCCGCCAATCGTGACTACTCGATTGAACGGCATTTTCAATAGCGTATATGAGAACCAGGGCCGTATTATGGTCATAATATAAGGAGGAGGAGGAGCTATAAATTAAAGCCAACGTCATTGGTTACGTGTCAATCGAAATGCTCGGATGTGTCATTGGAAATCTGAATTTTAGAATGGACCATGTAACCGCAGTCACGGCCAATATTTAAAATACGTAATACTAAAAAAATAAAATAAAAAATAAATGTAAACAACAGTACAACTGATAGTTAAGTCAATTTAAAAGGGCTGAATTTCATGGACGTAAATATTTATTGAAATATTTAATTAAAATAATCCTATAAAGTCCAATTTGTAATTCTCGATAAATGTTTGAGAGAATATTAAACTCATGAATACATCATGAACGGTTTAGTTCCGAGTACTTTGTAATTGTATAAGACGGGAACATTTATCGACGAAGTTACATTATTATTTCCATGTAATGCTTCCTCTCGGAATCGGTACGATAGTCAAATATACAATAGTATTTAATTATGCATAAAATACCAGAATTCGTTCTCCAAAAGGTGATTTTCAAAAGACAAGTATCAGGTTGTGCCGCAAAAGATTTTCAGATTTCGTTTAATCCGTTAGAGTTTCCTTTTTTATTTTATAGCATTTATTTTTCAGGATGGTCTCGTACTCGGATGTTTATTTTTCATCGGAAAACGCTTTTCGAGCGCTGAATGTAAACCCCTTAAGTTTCACGCAGCACACTTCTTTAAACATACTTTTTCATCGGAAACTTGTAAATCAAACATAAACTTCTTGTACTCAACGAACATAATTTTTTGTACCAACACAATTTTTCGAGCAACCGACTTACGCTCAGAACCACTTTCCAAACATGCAGATCGGCGCAAGTCTACGCGAAATGTATACGCCGGGAACGAAAATAGCACGACACTAGAAATACAATTTAATTTATTAATAAATGACTGTATGCAGCTGCAGAGATTACACTTCGCATTTTATGTTTATATATAGGTAATGGAATGAATAGTTGATGATAAGTAAAACAAACCAAATAGAACCGCGACGATCGAAACTTCATAAACAAATTTAACAATAGCACATAAAATCGTGTAACGTAAAACAACAATCGTAAAAGAATTTAAATTAAACTTTGTAATTGAACCAGAAAAAATCTGGAATCATCACTTGTTGCTGAAAAAATATTTCTCAAGCCCTTTTGATTAGACGTTTTTTACTACCATTGTTGGCTATTCCGAAATGCGTTTTTTAGGGCGACGGTCGCAACGGAATCGTTCTCGTTTTTCTCGCATTTCATTACAACTCGAGTTACGGAACAAGTACAAATAACCATATCGGAGTGCAGTTCACGCACTTGCAGCGGTGATAGACTTCATACAGGTAACTATACGCAACAGCGCAGCAAGGGTTCAGTGAACTATGCCTACACTTGGGGCGTGAATTGTAAAGGGACGTAAAATCGTGCAAAAGTTGTATTTTTGTTCCACATTCGGAACGAAAAGATTACATTTTGGAAATGTGTAAATTTTTTGTAACCAAACACACTACGTGTGAATTGAACGTCGAAATTATGAAAACAGCATAAAGGAATTCATATAGGAACTTTCATACGGAGAAATGAAATCAACGAATTCGCCAGTTTTTGAGCGAGAGAAGCAAATAATTTTATGTTTAAAATTTACACCGTATTAATGACTGATAAATATAAATTGTATTCTAAAGAAGAAAAAAAAATTAATAAAATTAAAGGTAAAAAGAGGTTTTCTCCCGATTTTTTCCGGGTCGTTAACGAGTTTTCCTGCGTCATTTATTGCATGCACAGCCGTTGTTCGACTCGCTAACGGATTAACAATGAAGACACGGTTCGTTGGTTCGGCGCGCCGTCGATTTGTCGGTTAAACGTTAGCCCCGGTGATAACCAGTCGAGCAGAAGACGTACGCGTGTTTCCGATCCGAACAGAGCAATGCTGCTGCAAGGGTACGGGCGAACACGGCACGTGCATAAATCATCGAACTACAGAGTTCGGCATCGTATCATTGTGAATAAGGTGTTACAATTTAAATCTAAGATTAAGAGGTCCGTTTTTTAACTTATGTGCCTCAAATCGAATACAATTTAGTCCAAAATGTTTGGTAAAAAACAAAGGTTTCATCACAGAAGAAATATAACAGCAACGATCGGCTGCAGGTGTACAGTTCAAAAACAATTTAAGATATCTGAAAAAATATACGAGATCCGAAGAAAGTATGTTCATCGGGACTAACGTACCACAATATTAAATAAAAAATCAATGTTATGTTCTTTTAATTACTTATATGTTGTAATCTATTAAATATATAATGAATACGTGTGGTTTACTACAAAGCCCAAAAGCATTGTGTCTTCTATAATACAGGTCAGCACACACTTATGGACGGCAACAATGGTGGCGATCGATATCCGGGGCGGGTGGTAGTGGGAAAACAACGGATCTAACGATAACCAAGATCGTAGATCAGCCATAGAAGATGCGACAAGGTTATAATCATATTAGATGAATATCGGAAGGGAAAAAAACTTTAAAACAAAACAGAAATTGGTTTAGACAACAGATAATTACACGTTATCCGGCTTTGTACGTTCACAAATGGTTGTCTCAGCGGTCACCTATTTATACGAACCGTTTTTACTAGAACAAACAAAGGCGACACATTTTTCGAAACAATTTCTCTTATTGGTTTATTTTCCTAACCGATTTACTTCCACGAGATCACTCGGTCGCGTATCACTCCGAATACGTCGAATTATTACTGCATAACGATTGTTCAACATCACACAGCTCGAGCGCACTGTACAACCGTGTACTTTCCATTAAGTATTATTCATGTACTGACGATTCACGTGGTACGTGGTGGCCGTTGTCGACGAGTGCGCAACTGCTGCACACGCAAAAGTTCAAATCGACTGTGCGAACCGAGATCTCAATAATATTATTGATCATCACTACGAACGTAACCTAATTTATCGTGTGCAATTTTATTACAATGTCCGTAGATCATACTCGTATGGTTATTTTCCTTTCTCACTCACCCTCTCTCTCATACACTCCCTATTTTTCGTGCGCACGCTTTCGACCCACGTTCACATTTTTCTGTTCATCGCGATCTGTCGCACGGGTCGATGGCACCCGTTTCAAGTTCAACATCGTTGCAGTTAGTTTTGGAGTTGAACAAGAGGAAATAGAAAAAAAAATGTTCTTCATTATCGATAATAATAACGCACATGTAGTGATTATTAGATCGTCCTTGGAAAACATATCAAAAAAAAATTTAAAAGACGTAAATCTTAAAAAAAAATGGTAAACAAATAAACGTAGGTACCACATAAACGATATCGAACGACTAAAGCTAACACCTATGTGAACAATCGTATTGCTATTGGCTTTGCCAACAAACCGTGCCAGATGGCATACAGCGGCATATTGTGGATGCACATTTATGCAGTGCATGTCGAACAACTCTCTGCTCTTGGACGTAGACAATACGGCTGTGCCCTCCTTTCGTCCTTCGCCAAGTGTTCAGTACCGTGCACCGTTGCTGTCATTGACGCAGTGCTGATGGACCGCGTGTAAACGAACGTTCGTAACAATGCCTGCGACAAACCGTCCGCGCGAACGTAGTCCATCGATCATTGAACAATGAGTTCGTCAAAGCGAGAGGCTCTTGTTCGTGGGCAGGTTTATATTCCTGCACGCGCGCCACTCGTGTATACCGTTTTCTGCCCGAGCCGAACGTGTATTGATGCGAGATAACGGTGTTTTACTGACGCGATTTCCTCGGTGATTATAATTATTATTGATAATAACACTCCGAGTGTGTTTATCTTTCGTCCTTTGTACGTTATACGCCTAAGAGATACAAAAAATAAACCGAATCGAAGCGATCAAATCGATTTCACTTTTGACGTTCACTGACATTTCGACAGTCGCATGCAGTTATTACGCGTGACCGTATGACGTATTCGCGAAACGGAAATATTGTTACAATAGTAAACATGCGCGTATAATAACGACGTGTAATATACAATAGCGGCTGTTGGGAAACCACGTGGAATGAAGAACGCGCGTTTTGAACGATTAAGAGCGGTCGACTAAATATTCTTCGTTAAGCGAAGACGTGTGCGTCAATGTACATTTTATACATTTAGTTTTCGATTCACGGCGCGTACAGAAAATGTATTATATCTAATAATAGTAGCATTATTATAAATTAATATTAACTACCGCACAGGATAGGCGTTTAAGTCTTGGAACGCATGCGTTTCGGTAGGAGATCGCAAAGCCCCATGTAACCGAGCAACAGGCGGTACAATATGGTGGCAGGGCATGTTGGCGCGAAAACTTGTGAATTCGGTATGACCGGGGGGGGGGGGGAGGTGGGGGGGTAGGCTTGCGGGGGGGGTGTGTCGGGGGGGGGGGGTAATATTGTGGTGTAGCATTCCGGTGGAGAGGGTTTCGGCATCGAATTTTTTACCGGATTTCAAAGATCATTGTGATACGGCGATGTATGCACGTATCGTATACGCGTAAAGTGCAGATAATTTAGTCAGGGGATCGACATTGTTGGGATCGGTCGGTTCCACGGTGTTGTCGATCGCATGTTGCTAAAGTATATGGCATGCTCTTCTGACCGATAAATAATAACATTCACGGCAGGTAAGTACGTTTTTCGTTATCGTGTTGCTAAGATTGACTTTTCACATTTTTCATAGATTTTTTTTTTTTTATATTTTTTTTTATATCTTGTTTCGTTCAAAACCGTGCCGAGCTAAAGGCAGGTAAACGTCGTAAACGACGTCGGGGCCCCTCGTTGGAGGTAAGCGAAAATGATTACGTATGTAATTTCTCAGGATCGTTTTTTGCTATGTTATTACGATAATAATATTAAAAATTATAAACCAGTTTACAAATTATCAAGTGTTCCTCAACTATTAGATACCTCGATGAAATATCTTCTAATATGTTTTTGTGCTTTATTCCCGAATAAAAATGGATCAGTTTAATCAACTTACTGATTAAAAATTCCTAACAAGTTTATTTGATTCATACTGATATCCATCCTAACGTCGTTTGATACAGTTAAGCATTCCATTCTGATCCAAAAACTTAAACTTCTAGGAATTAGGGATGTGTTTTTCTCTTGGTTTGTCAATTATCAGAAAGTTAAAGTAATCTATGATACATTCCGATAAATGTTTGCAACGTATGGAATCTCCCAAAGTAGCCATACTTTACAACTCCTCTTTACTTCAACAGCGTTCAATTTTCAGTCAAATTCTCATGTGCTAGATTTCTTATGCCGTCATAATTCTGGTACTTCTTAGTATATGAATCTAGAGTCCTGGAGTATAAACCGATAGTTTGGAACCTTTATTACAAACACCGTATTTATTTTATTGAAAAAATTCATTTTTTGTTTTTATATCACCTGAAATTTCGAACCAACTCTTTACATGATGTAAAAACTTATAACTATGTATCAATTAGTTATTTTTTTAGTACCAGGTACATTAATAGTTGCTTATTGTAGAGGGTGGGAGAGGGGTAATTAACCTTCTTCAATATTATCGGGGCTTAATTGGCTATTATTGGGTCGTTCCTACCACCCTCTAAATTACTTGCCTTTTTAATATACACACCTTATAATCTAGAAGATTATTTACGGGACAGCTGTTACTTCCCCCCCTCCCAAATAAAAAACCTCATTTATAAACATTCACACATATGCACACAAATCTTGGGAGTTGAAGCTCAAATCTCTGTCATCATAAACAATTATTTTATTTTTACTTTACCCTTTTTTGGTAAAATAATCTAAATAATAAAATATTTCCTTTTAATTATTATTAAATTATTAAATTGGTAATTTTATATTTCGTTGGCATCGGGACTTGACGCTCGTTCCACGAAAACTTTTATCTGTTATTTCTAATTTTGGTTTCACATTTTAAATATACGAGTAAAACTTTTATATATTTTTTCATACATAGATATTTTATTTGCAAGCATTAATAACTTATATAATATATAATATGGCAATTACGGGATTAAAATGGGACAATCTTTTAAAAACGGGATAAAAATCGTCCCATTCGAAGTTTGTCGGGACAATGGGACGTGATGATCAAAAAAGAGGCAATCCCGTTTTAACGGGACATACCCTAGTATAAGACAGCATCGAACAGATTATTATACTCATTCTTCAATTAATAATATTCTTTCTGCATGAAATAATCTCAAATTTGATATATTTTCTAATTTTCTATTTGTTATAAATATACATTAATATATTAGATTATTTTCTTTTTTTGTTGTGTTTTTTCGTAAATTATTATTACATATTGTTGTACACTACATTCTTATTCTATTTTGTGATACTGAAAAATTTCGGTTTATAAATTAATAATATAAAAATAAAACAATATTAGTGAAGTTTTTTAAATTTTAAGTAAAAAGAAGAATGTATTGGTTCATCATTAAATAAAAAGTTAGTTATAACAAATTTCAACTGAGATTCGAATCCTCATTAATAATAATTGTTTATTATTTTGTCAAACCTGTATTATCTGTTTTCACGATATCGACCAAGAGGATTGATTCAACCTTTCAAATTCTTAAGAAATGTCTGCAAGAAACATTGTATAGTTAGTACTTTGATGTGAGGGGGGTTATTTTCCAAATTTCTCTAATAATTTCCTAATAATTGCGAAAAACTAATGCAAGGTAATAAAATGGAAAAACTTACGTCTTACCGATATTCGACAAATTCGAATTATATTTCTTTTTTAACTCAAATAATAATTACCATAAAGACAAAATTAAAACAAATATAGATAATAACAAAAATAGAATGACATTTTCAGTAAATGCTTAGTGAGTTTTAAGAATATTATAGAAAACTCCTCATACATATCTGTTACTGATAAATTAATATTTTAATAATATTAAATTTTGAAAAATTCACAAGAATCCACTTCATTTTTATATGTAAATTTTAAAAATGAAATAATTTTTTTTTTTTGCACCCCAAGAAAAAAATTTAATTTTCAGTCAAAAAAATAATTTATAATCATTACAATATGATAAAATAGGATATTTCAACCAATTCCCATTTTATTCATTTTAGTTATTTATTTGATGTAATTTTATAGTTTTGATTTATTTTAATGCATTTTGTGCTAATTAAAGACACTTGACATTATTTATTTTTTATTGGAAAGTTAGAACATTAATAGTTTAACCTTACTTTACAAAGAAAATTAGTTATTTTACTACACTAATTATGTTCTGAAATGTAAACAAATCCATCCTTAATAACTTTTTTCACTCAAAATTATTTTTCCAAGAGCGATATTATATTGGCATTAAGTTAAAAATACTAATACAACAATACATACCATTCACCCATCCCTGTAACTTACCAAACTGTAGAGTCTCACATGACCTAGGAGTTTCGTCCTTTCTTAAATTATTTCAAAAAGAAAACATACATTTTACAGTCCCGTAGGTGATTCTGTATTATCTGTATATTTGATGATGTACGCACAAATATGCGTGCACAAAATATATTTCATCGAATATTATTCCCAGAAGATATTTTTGGTGCATACATTTTATAACAAAAAAAATATAATCAAATAGAATAAGTTTAGTCAAATTTTTCATGTTAGATAAAGGAAAATATTTTCCTTTCATCAAATCTAATATTTTCACTGGCTGATAATAATTTAATATTATCTTTGTGTAGTACCTATTATAGTTCTCATAACTACATCGAGAATATCGAAAACTGACTTGTTAAAAACACAATTTAAGTTGAATTTATACAGTGGCGTACATACGGGGGGGGTCGTCCTTGGATTCAACCCCCCCCCCATGGCTTTAAACTTAAAATATACATCTATACAAATATTATGATAATTAAATAATTATATTGATAGGTGTTTGAAAAGTATTGTTAACTAAGCTGCTTTTATATTCCAAAAGCTATTAATTTACCGTGATGTAATAGTAAACTGTAAATTGGTAAAAATGTTGTATAAAATAATATCTATTTATAGCAGTTATTTATCTTATTTATCTGTGCAACGAAAAAAAAAAGATAACGATTATTTTTGTTAACCCTCCCCCTCCCCGGAGCAAGATTGAATGTACGCCACTGAATTTATGAAATATTATATAAGCAATAATGAGACGTTTGGTTCGAATGTGCTATCCACAAGTTTGATCGCGTGAAAACAATGAAAATAACATAAATATTCGTATATAAATCTATAGTAATCGATATTAATCGGTACATTAATCTAGAGTACATAATCTACTATGAAACTATTTTATATGACTTTAATTTTATTATTTCGTACCAAAATGTACAGTGTTTAGTTTTTATTATGTGAAGAACCTGAAAGTGTAAATTCAAATCATTGTTTTAAAAAAAAAGAACACTGAAATTGTTCGTGCTCGTCCAATAGGTTCTCGAAACCAACAGAAATATTAAGCGTATGCATGTAAAATTTTCAAAATTATTGTGCCGAAACGAAACGGAAACCTTAATGTATATCCAATACACGGTCGTCAGTTGTCGTATTATAAAGCGCGCACGCTTCCGTTTGACAGATCGACTGCGCCCGATTTATCCTTAGCCGAACATGCGTTGCACGAGCATACACGAAATTTCAAAAGCGTTCAGACCCTTGATAATTGATTTATGATGTGATTTCCACTCGCCTCAACGCGCCGCCAGAAGATGAAGCGATCCCCGATGCCTGTGCTGCAAAAAGATAAACATTACATTTTCCGTTTAAAGATAAACAATATGGAGTAAGTTTGGAAAATTGATTTAATTTTTCTTTTATATAAATTACTTGAAGTTGAAAATTGTTCATTTTTAATGATGTTATTAACCGTATGTGATGTCTCTGGAAAACTGCGATTTTCTATATGAAACCATTGTGTGTTTTGCACTATTATCATAGCAAAAATGTGTTTCGGAAAAATGAAAAAAAGTACAGAGAAGATTTAATCAATGAATTCATAATAGTTTAAATCAGATAACAGACTTTCGATAAATATTCTGATGGAAAAATATTATTTTGAATAATATTATGTTAAATGGTTTTTATTTTTTTACATTTTATAATGTTACTAAACTTAAACATCACTTATTCACCAACTGATCGGTGATTAGAAAATCAACATAACAATCCATTTGAAATATTGAGAAAATGTAATTATTATTGCGCGTGGTTAAGCGAATAAATGTAATTTTCGAAAATCCACTTTTTGTGGACTCCTGTCTGGCAGTGTAAATTTTTTTCATTTTTCTGTTGCCTAGCAATTATTTTATTTCGTTCAGCATGATAATAATAATAATATTGCTGATCGAGATTGGCGTATATAAATTATGTATAGACAAAATCGAGTGTACGATATACGTGAATTTCTCGACTATATTTATTTTTATTATTTTTGCATAAGAATATGTATTTCCTTAATAGTAAATGGCAAAATATCTTTCAGATGTGAAATTCAACTAGTGCATTACATTCTCGGTAACGGCACCGAAGTGGTTTCAGAACACATGCGTGTGTAGGGGCTAATTATGAATAATTTTATTATGTGACGTACAGTTACGCTCGTCTCACCTTTGATCGTCCCGTAGCCGCCACCACCGCCATTGGTTAACGGTCATCGGTCTGCGTAGGCGGGGGCGTCGCGTTACGTTCCTGGTCGGATAGGGTGTGGGGGGGGGCAAAGGGTTAACCCTTCGGTGAAATAACCTTATACCGGTCGGTGGTGTTGCTAAAAAGTTAACCTCCAGCCCCGTGCCGTAACCGTCTGCGAAATTCGTTGATTAATGTAAGACGATCGTAATCATTATTTTTGCGAACGTGTGCTCCAGAGATCTATGACGTTCGCGTGACGCCGCGTATTATAGTGCAACAACAACAAACACTGTTCCGAGAAAGGTATGAAAACGTAACAATACGTAATACGGTTTAATTTTCGCGTAGCATAAATCTGTGAAATTAAATTCCGACCGTGTTCGTTGTTTTTCATTTCTTCTATCCGGCGAAATGGCAATATTTTATTAACCAGTTTAGCGAACAAACACCCAGTACTATGAAAAAAAAAAAAAAATAAGAATAATATTTATATACACTCTTTCGCGCCCGGTAAACGCGAAAAGCGATACAACAAATATTTTTCGTTTGGGCTTCGCGTGTTTGTGTTTCTTATATTAAATTTAACGAATCAGTACGTATGCACGTTGCAAGTGTATTATATTATATACATTTTATTTATTTGTTTTATTATTTACATTTCGTGTCTATTTAATTGAAATGAGCAAATATACGATGACAAGATAACGATAAACGAGCGAATAAATAAAACAAAACAGTAATCTTGCAAAGAATAGGGTGACCGTCGAGCAGCAAAACGAATTTAATTCGATTTGAGTTTTACTAATTTTTCTTATTGGTGGACTATAAGTAAAAAAAAAAGTTTGTTTGATTCGAAAAACAAATAATTAGTCAATCAAATATTACAATACATATCTTATATAACAATAAACGAAATATTATTTTACTTTTTAATATTTTATATAACAAGGTAAAAACAGAACATTGCAAAACTTAATTTTTACTTTCGATCTAACAAATATATTATTAAAGGTATTTAATGTATAAATCTTTATACCTACATCGAAAAAAGTTTAGTCGAATAAATATATTTAGTTTTTATAATAACTGTCAATGCACGTAATTGATTTATATTAAAAACAACAATATTTTGTAGCCCTTATTTTCAAAAAAAAAAAAAAACAAGCAATCGGTAATTGTAAAAAATTAGGTTTTTTGATTTTTTTTTTTCAGATCTAACTTTTACATTACAAGTAATACTTTAATAAAAACAAAGAAGTAACTGTTTTGTTTATCTGCTTCTGTGTTGACTGACTATATTCTTGACTTGCACATGAAATATTTTGGTCATCGGAACTCAAATATAACTGTACACATCGGAATGGAATATCTAATTATTAGGATATGCATTAAGATTTTCTATGCTAATAAGATAGTACCTTTATACTAACTTATTACCTCACATTAACTTCTCGGAATTCACTCGTAAAATAACTTATACTTTTACGAAGATTTACATTTCCTGTGCAACACGTTTCAGCTCTACGCCGACTTACGTCGAAACTATATCAAAAAATATTGACAAATAAAATCAAATGAAGAGTAATAATATAACATAATACTATCAAATCAAAAACTACCGACTTGGTGTGTACGTACATATGTTATATTGTCATCGAGTTTCGTTAAAAAAAGTGAACGATCGTTTTTATTTTTATTTGCTCCATTCCGATTTCGACGTAAATTTAATAAATTCATTTTAAGTGCGGAATTGTGAAAATCAGTTTGTACAACATGCAGTAGTATTTGCCACGTGATTTTTATCTAAAATTCTTTCAAATGAAAAATAGTCCACCACGAGAGAGAAAGAACGTAAAAAGTGCATATAATTTTTATATTACACGACCTACGCGAATTGTTTTCTTCTTACACTTTGCGTACCATGCGTAGCCTACATTTTATAGTTAGCGTTGTCACACTCCGTGTCACTTTAATTTTTCCAACGATCAACTGGAGTTATTAAATCCCTAAACCATACCTTTCTTCAATTGTCCTTAAAAAAAATACCTCATTAGTACTTATTATTTTCTGTTATCTAACTATTACTTGTTGCATACATTTTTTGAGCGTACAGATTTTTTTTTTTTTTTTAGAAAAAAATTAAAGAAAAAAACAAACTACCGAAGTGATTTAAATTTGTTTATGTCAAGGATAAAAACCGCTTACCTCAGAGTTTTCTCGGATCATGATTTTTTTCAAAAATACTGGGACTACCCGTTTATCGTCATGAAATATCACAATATTTAGATTTCAGGTTTCGGCCCGAATGAAAACGATTCTTTCTTCTGTTTTTTTTTTTTTTTTTTTTTTTTTTTAATCAAAGCAACGAATTAATTTTTTTCCCCCCCATACCTGTACCATATATTCGTTTTATTGTGCAGGTACTCGCCGTAATAGTTTATTGCCTCAGAACAATAAGTACCTACGTCTCGCGATCGTGGCACCGAACGACGTAATTTCCTGACCATGCGAATTTTCAGAGTGAGAATAACGACATATGTTTTGAGAACATGAACATTCCGTACACGTTTCCGGGTTATTTATCTGTTAGGTTTTTTTTTCCGTGGTGGGCATTGGACGGGTTCTAATCATTTTCCATAAATAAAACAGGAAAATAATGTTTATGAATTCTAAACAGAATAGGGAAAACGGTCGAATCAATGCAAAAAGCTTGCAGTTTTGTTTCCTAAATAAATAATAATCATAATAAAAAATAAACAATGACCTCAAGGGTATGCGTTAGTTATTGTGAGCGCGTTTCGTTTTCGTTGGATCACGGTTGAAAATAAACCAGCTTTATACCAATAAATATTATTCGAAGAATGGTGAAATGGAAAAAATAAAACGAAAAAAAAAAAACATTATCAATAAAAGGAAATAATTATTTATTATATTATTTTGTTTGACGTTGATTGTGTATGACTGACAGGTTATCAGTGGTAAATGATTCAACGGTAATGGTCGATGGTTTTATCGCTTTATTTTTCACTCAAACGCTTTTTGACATTTAATATTATTATAATCTACTTTTACAGTTAAATGTTGTTACTTTTCTCTTTTTTATTACGGTATAAGATCAATATTATTTTACATGCGTAGTAATATTAATAATAGTCTACTATCGTTTGCCTTTACGTTTAATGAACTTTTAAGTGTTTATTTATTTCACGTCATATAAAACTCTTACGTGCACGGCTATCGAATGTTGTTCGTGGTTCGTTTTATTCGTTTGACAGTCATTAAACATGTAATCTATTTTTTATTTACATATTTGCATAATATGAAATGGATATTATAAGCTCGTAATCATTTCTCATAAATTATATTTATTTCAATCGATATCCGGCGATACATTATATTATATTGTTGATAATTTTGCATAATTTTTTCTTTTCGGAAATTTTCCACCAGTTAACGCATGTACACATTTGTTTTACAAAACTCGAATTCGGTTAGTTAACTTTTATAATTTTTTAACAATTAAATTGTGTACCTAATTGGTTTGGTAATAAATATTATTCACCAGAGTACGACAATCGGTGTAGTCACATTTTTATCGTCATTTCGACGACCATTTTTTTTTAATTTTTTTTTTTTTTTCATAACTGTTATTGTTTTAGATTTGATTTGTTCAACATAAATTATTTTATAATCGTATCGAATAATGACATGCAAATATTTAATTATTTTACGTCCAACTCCATGAACGTCAAATAATTGAAGTAATATTAAAACTGAAATTAAAATGAAGATTCATTCTTGCGATTGTTAGTAGTTTAGTAGGTCATCGATATAATTTTATTTCGTATTCATTATAACAAAGGTTTTGTAGAAGTTGAACCGGATAGACTTTTAAATTTATTGTTTGGAGTTTACATTTCTGTGTATTTATGAGACGTTAAACAATAAACTTGTTTAATAACATTCGATTTCTATCGGTCTCGTGTATTATAATGATATTTTATTTTATTCAACTCATTATGATTTCCCGTACGATATAATTTAATAATTTACAAAACAATTAACTCTGATGATATCAAAAAAGTTAGTACAACAAACGAACCGTGGGACCTTGATATCATAAACTTTACGATCAAATATTCCTGAACTTATTATATTTACATGAATTCGAGCGTTAGGTTCTCAACGAGTTTTGTCATTGAAAATAATTTATGATAAAACAGATAAATAAAAATTTAATGCTTTGTTTTTTTTATAAAAACTTTTAATTTAATTATTGTATACCATACTCGATTTGCAATATTACAGTAACACGAATAAAATAAAAAGATAAAGTGAACAATGCATCGTTATAAAATAAATCTTTTATAATCATTTGTAAGTATGTTGGTGTAATATTGTAACGCGAACAGGTAAATAATCATGAGATAATATTTGTGATTCGTCTTTTTAATGATTCTTTTCCAAAAACAACTGCACATACGAAAACTGACAAATCGAATGGAGGTAGTCGATATTTTTTGTGGTTTTTTTTTATGTTTGTGCATTTTTATATTTTCACATTGTTTTACTCTGAACAATATTTCATACTCCTACTTCTTGATACATTTCATTTGAATATAATCAAGTATTAAAGACTGAATAATATATTGTACGTTTTTACTCGTGTTGTTCAATGTATCTCGCGGTTAAACCAAACAATAAATCGAAAATTTCATCCAAAATGTAATATTATCATTCTTCACTTTTAATTTTAAACTCAAAAGAAAGAAAAAACAATAGTTTTTCATTTACAGTTATATAATTGTTATCCAACTACGTTAAAACTCATTATTTATTTGTTTACTCTTTGCATTATTATTTTACTTTGTTAATATTGTTTAATGTAATTACTCCTAATTATTTTAATGAATTTGTTCCATTTAAATAGAACACGTGAATGTTAATCAGGAAAAAAAATTATTTTTACCGAATTTACCTTTTTTGAACAGAACAAAATCTGATAAATCAACCATGAATGATTTCAACTGGTCATAGCTCCAAACCGTATAATATTAGTAGTGTACCACACGTTGTCGTTCATAACTCTCCGAGTGTAAAATACGGAACAGCGTAATGTTGTTTTTAACCATCGAAGTAGTCTCAAAGTAAATAATATTATACCCGTGTGTACATTATGAACACGATAATATATGCATTACATTAATCATATTTGTTTGTGAGCCAATGTATTTGATATCTCGCGAAGTGAACGTTTAGCGTTACCAACAACACCACCGTGGCTGCAATATCACGAGCGACTTGGTGACACACACACACACACGCGCGCGCGCGCGCATACATTTCGTACTGAGGAAAACGATTTCGTAAGAGCAGAGACGACTGCAATGATCGCGCGGTGCTTGTCGGTCGGATAAATTGGTTTTTTTTTTCACCACTACTGCCACTACCAGATGTGCGCAAGTTCACCTTTACTAACATCACACGGAATGTAAATTATTTGATTTGATTTTTTTTTTTTTATCTTTATATTTTCTTTATATTTATTTTTTACGGTTTTTAATTTTTTGTGCGCCAATCGACGCACTACTGCAATCGCGTGCAGACAGCAGCAGGTAACCGCGGCCCACGCGCGCATCGATACGGTAACCGCAATAAATCTCCTCCTCCTTCCCTACAGGTGTTTCCGCCGTTTCTCCAGTCACGTCCGGTCGCCGTACGAGTACATAATATTATGGTGAATAAACATTTTTTTTCTTCTCTTTTACGCATATAAATTACGTATTACACGCCGTCGCGAAATATACTTGTGTTGTATCCGTTCGATTTCGCTGTGTACAAACTGCTGCAGCAGTCGTAACCGACCCTGGGAGACCGATTCGGTAGACTGTTCGCAACGATAAGAATTTCGGAAAAATACCAGAGAATGCTCGAGTCGTACACAGGTTTCGACCACGGAGACTGGAGATCAACTACGGGGTTCCGGAACCGGTATCGTTTTCATACGGTTGATCATCGTGCATAATTAGAAAAGCCGATTCTCTGCGCTAGGTGACATATTATATATTTTAATCTTTACCTGGAGAGAGAAGGAGTGTTAAGGGTCGGTGAGTGATTTCTATCGGAGTCCGGAAGGTTAGTTTAATAAAATAAACGATGTCCCGAGACCAGTTTCGCACCAGTAGTCTACTGTTTATTGACACGCACGCGTTCCAATAGTGCTCGTGTAATAGTGCGGTTATCACTTGAACAGATCAATGTCCAAGAAAAATAATCCTTATTACTAAAAAGAAGAAAACCCTAATGCAGCGAACCTCTTGTTAATATGCGTATATGTAAAAACAACTATAGTCCCTATACTAACGCTTGATATAAAATGTAAATAACGGGTACACGACAGTTAAGTAAACAGTACCAAAATAGAGAATCGATGTTTTCAGAGTTTGACCAAGAATTTTCATAATAAAGCTCACTTTCTTATTTGTTTCCGCTGTTAGGAAGACGAAACCAATTGACTTAAGTGACTTCGACTAGGTATAACCCTTGACACGGGTGGACTGATTAAATGCTCGCTAAACATGCTTTTGGTTATGGGTCGAAGTTCGTTCGTATCGGATACCAGGTAGCCTCTTGTCGTTGTTGACATAAAACCTGAGTAAATATTACCGATTCAGGGACAAAAAAGAGATCGATGTCCGGTCAAGCGCACAATGTTTTTTTGATGATAGGATTTGACGGTAACACATACTAAATGAACAAATTCTGAGACATTAATACATGCGAAATCCGATTTTTTATAATTTCGCTATAAATATCGAAACTGCAAAACAACTACCGCCGATGAGCGATAATATATATGAGACATGTACATGATTTATTATAAAATAAGGCATTACAATGTTCGATTAATAAAAATTACAATTGAACATTAATTAAAAAAATTTATACACAAGAGGACAATTTTAATGAGAAATGTTTTTTTATTATTACTATATATATCTTAGTTTTGAATTACATCAACATTATATAAAACAGTGATTTGAGTATAAAATATTGTTAATTAAAATTTACCGTACAAATTAGAAATAGTTGTTTTGAATTATGGTAAGTTCGAGTAAGGCCCAAGTCATCGAAACTCTTCCTATTTATAAAATATTATTCACTACTATTGTAAAAAAAAGTAGAAAAAAAGCATGTTGACTGTTTGTTATATATTTTGGTGGTAATAGTTATAAAACACTCAGGGTTTTATTTTAAAGTAAAATATTTATCGTAAAAAATATGATTTTTAAGTTCAACGCTTGTAGTTAAACACGAAACGCGAGATATCTGAATAAATTACGTTTTCAGATCTCTAAAAGTGAAATTGCAATGTTCGCAACATTTAAGGGTTTGACGATGTTCTATGTTTGGTCCGAGAAATGATTTATAAGAATTCCGAGTCCCAGGGGTCTACTCGATCGCGATATTTGCTATGCGGTTTAAATATTATTCATCCTGAACGGTGAAAACAGACACGCGTCGTAAATCAAACCGTCGTTTTCTGTCGGTGATTCATCGTTAATTTGTTATAGTTTTTAAAAATTTTTTAGAAATTCCAATACGACCGCTCGCGTGGTAGTACCGACTCGGTAAAATGTCCAATATTCATTAAACATATGGATCACTGATAGTGAAAGTATATTTACCATCGTAATAAAATTCTTAAAATATAATGTTTTTGACAGTGAGATAAATGTAAAAAAAAACTACCGACGTTCCGGGACGAATACATTTTTTTCGGTTCGAAATTCAAACGAATGTTTCCTTGGGGTCCATTGGCCGCGCATATTGAGCTTGGACTCGATTTGATACCATTCGCGTAGCAACGAAAACCGAGGGAAAACGACACTCGTTCGTATTATTATTAGTTATCTTATAAACTATTCGGATTCGAAAGAAAACGGAAATCGATCAACTCACGTTGTCGTTCTTGTTCGAGTAATATTTATTTTTTCATACCGAAATTTTGCAAATACCGCGCGTCGTATTTCGCGATGCGATTTCAAAAACCGTTTTTATCGAGATTTCTTCTATTTCTTTTTTTTTCTTCTCGAGAAATTTCCTTTCAATTATTTTCACTTTTTTTTTTTTTAATGTTTCCCTTTGCCATCCAGTTATTTACTATTTTATTTTTTAGTATACCTCTTACATCTACCTTGACTGCGGGATTTTTATTTTTTATACACACATTTACAAAAATTAATTTCTATCACTGTGGTATTAAGGTCAATTTCGTTGATTACTGTAGTAAATAGAAAAGTAAAATACATTTGCAAAAAACCGAGTACATGGAATTTAATTAAAATCAAATGACGAACCACTAATGGTTTTGAAAAAAAAGTCTTTCTGGAATAAAAAGTAAATTTTGCTTGATATAATCCATTTTTTTTAAATTTCGCATAGATTTCGGTGAATTTTTTCCCACGTTACGTTATCGATCGCTCGCAGCAATAAGAATGTAATATTAATTTATTAATCATTATTTTATACAGGACGCGAAAAACGTATTGAGACTTTTAAAATGAATTGTATCTTATGTTCCAGAAAAAAAATGACATTAATAAATAATAACCGGCCACGGTCCTAACGAACCGACGGCCATCAACGTGTTTTGTTACCAGGCGTTTTGTTTAGGCAATACAGGTACGTTTCGGTAGTTGGAGTCCGACAATGGGGATTGTGTGCTTGCGTAATCTTTTATATATTTTTTTTTTTGCTATTATTATTATTTAAACAACATATTTACATTTAAAACTAGTTTCATCAAAATGAACCATTTTTGATAGTTTTTTTTTCGCTGTAGAACAATAGCATGCTTGATCAACGATAAACTATAATGATGTATTATTCAAGGGAGGAGGGGAAATGAGATGAAAAAAAATAGTCAGCAAATAGTTTTCTCCGGACATTGTAGACGGAATTATCGGTAACATGGTTGCGACGTGAAAGACCAGATGAAAAAAAAATTTGTTTCAACCGAAAATCCGACCTCTGAGCGAACTTGATATCGAAAGGGTTCGGACGACAAGACACGAGAGCGGTACTGCATTGTTGGATGTGAAATAATTCGCGATTAAATACTACACGAAAAGCTGCGCACCGAGTAGTACACCCGTAACGTGATTACGTGTTACGCGAAACTTGTTTTCTCGGCCTCCCCATGTTCGTACGGATTTCGCGTATTATATTCTGAACGCGTTGCACACGAAAGCTTTGCGACAGGTTTCGGACTGTTGTTCGACCACGGCCGGCTCAAGGTATAAGCGAGCTAGGCACCTGCCTAGAGCGGCACTTTTGTAGGGCGGCATTTCCAAAATGGACTCGTACATTTTTTTTTATTTCTATTGATGTTTTACAAGAAAAATTTTTAAATTAATTTATCCGTGAAAACCACTTATCTATATAATAAAATAATATTGTCTAAAATTATTGTATTACTTTATATTATGGCCTACGCTGGATGTTTTCAATTATTCTAAAATTATAATTAACCCCACGATAACTCCCATGATTTCCGATAGTCGCGATGCAATCGTGATGAGTGTTAAGTAGTAATTATAGAAATCATTTTTAAGTCTGTATATATTTATAGAAAAAAAATTTAAATATTTTTTTATGTCACATAAAAAATAGGGGGAGAGGCTAAGTAAAACGAGAGCTCAATTTTTATTTTTAGAGGTAACAAAATTTAATTTTGACTAGTGCACTATTTTTGCTTGGGCCGGCCCCATATTCGACACGTCAGTCGGACCGTTGCAACGCAACGAACGCGATAATTGAACGATTCCTAACCGTTCACGTCTGCGTTTAAAATAAGTACTCCGTTGTTTTCGCGCGGTCATTTCATTCGCAGCAGCCGAATAATATCCTTTGTTTCCGATTTAAGAGCATTCATTTTGAATGCCATCTCACGAATAAAACGAACCGTACACACGTACATTTCATGTGTACCGCATAGTGATTTCGGATCGCTGTGCTTCTCCGCGGACTGCGTTCGTCATTGTACTTTCTCACAACAGGCGCGTACCGATATTACCATGTCTGTTTGACGTGTATAATATTCGTTTTGAAAACAATAATTATTGTTACCCACCGGTCGTAGTTCAAGGCGGAATTGCGGTCGTTCTTGAATATCGTAATTTTCACAGCGTTGGTTACATATTCACTGGCGTGACGCGTACACTAAAATGTCAAATAATAATTATAATAATATTAATTGTTAACCACTGACTGTTGTCGGTCTAACGCGCATATGGACTTCATCGATACCAGACACTGCGGTGTATAAACGCCCCAACGCTTTAGAATATTGTCAGTCATACGTAGATCATAAAGTACGTCTGGTAAACGTCGATCATTTTGTCGAAACGTGCAGAGGACGGAACGAAATGTTGGCAAACGATCCGCACGGTGACGGCCGTCACCACCATAACCGTGTTTATGTATATTTAGAATGGTTACGGTTATTATTCTAAACGATAGTGGTAGCAATAATAATAATAATAATAATAATAATAATATATTGAAAACAAACGAGAAACAAACAAAACAGACTGGGGTGATTAATGCCAGTAATCTGTTGAAACATCACACGCGTTTTACGACGACGTTTTAGCGACGACCGATCACAATGAACAGCCGAAAAACAAATAAAAACGTCATCATTGTTGATTTTAAATACGAATTTCGACAGAAGAAGAAGGAAAGAACTGCGGTACATAGTCACTGTGTTGCGTAACTTCTTTCGAAGGGTTCATGGACCCCTGCTGTATTATAGCTAAATACGTTACGTTGTTAAATCGTTTCGTTAACTGCGAACACGGATATTTGATTTTACTGCTTAAAATAAAATAAAATATTATTGTGATTATCGGTGGCGGCTCGTAGTAAATATTCTAGAGAGACTTCAATTATTTAACATAAACTCCATACAAAAACGAATAAGAAAAACCCTTTTATTGGAAAATTAATTATACTTTATACTTTATTTAATATTTAGTTAATATTTTTAACTTTATTTAATGGTACATTTTTTTTATAATCTAATTCTGCAATTTTTTTTGTCTGCGAATTCGTAGACGACAGTGTACAGCAATTAACGACGGCACAATGACACTGAAATTATTGTCATGAACCCCGATTCAATAACATATATAGTACGTGGATTTTTCTTCTCAGCCACCTTCGTCCAACAAGCCAAACCATTAAATGGTACAATTGAACCTGTAGGGCGTCAGTTTCACTGAAATGGTGATCGTCGCCGATATTATTAAAATAGTGTTTCCATCGGAATAACTATTTATGGGTTTTATGTTTTGTGTCCTTATATTTATAACAATGAATATAGAAAACGCTATAACATATTTTCAATAATAATAAAAATATTTCTAAACATTTTTAAATAGTAATTATTTACAAGTAGCTGTTTTTTTTTTTTTTTATGGGGAAACGCAATCTCAAAGCCTCCCCTGACAAGCCGTCTCTGGTGATTATATTTGTATGTAAATACAATAAAATAATATTTCGACGCTCGGAGTGCGTTCACGATTATTAATCATATTCGTAGAGCATATCCGGTACGCGGTAAATAAAATGAATATTCATTATGGCATACAACGAGTAAACAGAAACGAAAAAATTAAGTAAATTTATTAAAATAATAGGATTTCGCTCGTATCGAACGCCGCTGGGGTCTTAATGTTGCACACAGTATTATGTCAAACGACCAGAAATGTTAGAATCAACAGCACGGTGATACGAACCTGCGTAAACTGCGTGCATAATATTATTTTTAACGCGCGAACTTTTTTTTTTTTTTGTCCAGACGTTTGCTTATTACTTCATGTTTTTATTAACGTGTTTTGTATGGTTTTGTTTTTTCCCAGAGTTCACCTGATGTGATCCAAGGACAATGGACCTCGCCCGGAGACCTGTGCAGACACGGAATACTCAACGAGACGTACATATGGATCCGTATCCGTGTTCAAACGTGTCCATGTCAACGTTGTAAAATATTCAATTATTATTCTAACTACGACGACGGCAATACCGTATTAATTATTATAATGTTTCGCGGAAGGATTTGCGTATACCGAAAGCTTTCACCGAACGGAACGCATCGTCGGACGTCTCGTAGTGTTGTCTCGTAATGGGAAAATCTTACCGACGCGGTTCTATTTACATGTATAATAATAAACAGTTGCTAATTTGTGTTTGTACGTTCAATTATCATATTTTGTTGTAATAATTTACGCGTACGGCGTAATCTGTTTTGATGTAATTATACTATTAAAGTATTACGATAAACTTTTCGTCGACATAAGCACTTCTTCGCGTGTAACCTTTTTCGCAGTACTATTATAATGTGTGTAAAAAAAAAAAACCTGAAACCTAAAACCTAAACGAAACACCTCGGCAATAGACGACCACGAATCGAAACACGCGTGCACCGGTTGTCCGATTTGAAACCCCTTCGGCTATCATCATAGCTGTGTTTCCGCACAACATTGAGATCGATTTCGATTTATCCAATTTTATCAACATCGGAAATAACCGTAGCACGGACGTCGTCGAAGGTTGCCAAGGTGTTCTATTTCATAACCGCTCTATATACATACGTACTAATTAAAATATATTTTTAAGTAAATGTGTTAATTTAAGATCATATGATATACTGTTGTTTGTGTACATATAAATACTTACTTTTATCATTTTAGTATCATTTTGGCTATAAAAAAAAAAGAATAATTATTATATTATGTGTATCGTACTTAACTGTATTCAATATTTAAAAAAAAAAAACCCCATCATGAAATGCATCTTTATACCGTTAACGCTTCGATAAGTGATATCGACTGTGTGTTTTTTGGTTAGTTTTATTTTCCCCCTCCTTTCGTGAATGTAATAATGATAACGATTGAATTCTGTGCGAAAATAATACACCGATACAAGTCCAGTCACTTTCTGAGCTATACACCAAACGAATTGATTTAATCGAATTCTCAGCCCCTTTTAGGTCTTGCATTATGTTGTTTTGAAGTAAGAACTGTTTATTTTTTAAAACGCTAAAAGACTGAATTTTAATCTTTCCGTTTTAAGATTACTTATATAGATATTACCTTTTTTCTTTTCTTTTCTCCTCTTCCTTCTCCTATTCCAGACGAAAATTTTAGTTAAACTCGATGATTTTAATGATTCCATTCCATTTCAAATTGCTATTATCTGATCAGGACTTTTAGTCACAGTAACATATTTTCATCTCTTCCCTCATCCACCAGCCATTACCGTCCCAAGGGATGGGAAATCGATTAAATTTAATTTAATTCGGTGGAAATATCTTATCAAATTATCTGCACGGTATCGCACGTGTTGTAGAAGCATAGAATTTCGTTTGTTTTTATTTTCAATTTTGTATTTAATTCATCTACATTAAACTATATATGTATATACATAACTTGATATTTGTCTATATAGTGCCCATATTGTTCGCTAATAAAGTATTGTTGTAATCCCGTCTCGTAGTCATATATTATATCGAAAATATTTTTTCCCTTGTAAAGCCCAAATCTTATAGAAAAATAAAACAAGGATATAGATTTAAATATAACAATTTACTAGCCAATTCCGATTCCTATTGAAACGATTTTTGATTATATCCTTATATTATATATTATAATAATATAGTTTCTTAGAAATATTTGTATATGTTTATGTGTACACAATAAAATTAATATGCATACGATAAAATGATATATTTAAATTATTATTATTACAGTAAAATGATTCATGCCTTAATATGTATTTTTGTGTGAGTGTGTGTATTTTTAGGTTTTTACTACACTTGAAAACGTTAAATTAGTTTTCCTCGACTTCCTCTCACAACCGACGACGCCATCACCAATGCGAGTGGATATTGCGTACATCCTTAACTATATCGTCATATGTCTCGCACATCCACATTCTCGCATTCCCGTCTTTTCTACGTGATATTAAAAAATGATATTTCCATACTTCCGCAGGGAGAGGAGACCTTTTTTTTTTTTTAAATTACTTACCATAGTTTAAGGCCAACATGTCGTTTTTTTACTTGGCCGTGTGGTGACATGCTCATAGCCACAAATCAGGAGCTGTACACAATAATTTATATAATCAGAATATTTTATTCTTACGTATCCCACCGTTACGCAATAGACTTTTAATTTTCACCATTCAAAAAATTATTACAGCGGCCATTCGTTCATATTGAGCACTATAAGAAGTCATTTTAACCTTATCACTGATGTTATCGACATGTTTACGTAGATGGAGTTTAACGTTTCGGATTCTTTGTTCATCACACAACTAAACACAAATAAAATGTCTAATGTATGTATAGCGAAAGCACAACTCTTCGAAGACTGAACGTGTTCGATTCGACAAGCAACAGTCGCTCCGATAAATTATTTCGGAAGAGAGAAAAGACACTATAAATATACTTACAGAAAAAATTAAAAGATAAAAGGATGTGTTTATTTATTATTTATACGATCTAATGGCTATTATTTTTCGAAAATGAACATCGGTCCTGGTTTATTTTCTCAGTACGCCACGTGAATTAATTTTTTACAGCGGACGTCTGATCAGTATTCCAAGTACGGTGTTATAAAAATCGAATAAGCGGTTTCATTTCGAAAATTGTACATTTTACTCGACCAAAAAAGTCCACTAACCGGGTTTTCCCGCACCGACTACATTTACCCACTTAACAACGAATTCAAACGTTTCATCTATTAAAATGATTTGCAAAGCTCTCAGTACAGTCGCATTCCACCACATCTGTCCCCAGTTCTTGTCATCGAGAACATCCGACTGTTAACCGGCGCAGAAGGAATTGCAATACAACTAACACACAATAACTCAAAAATTTTAAACAGTTCAACTGTTCATAAAACAATCCCAGCTCGTTAACTCGAGAACCCAGGAGGACCGACCGACGCGCTATCACGTGGCCAAAGCACTGTCAACTGGTGCAGTTTACACGTGTTTCTTCCCGTGCATATTATGTTGATATGCCGGTCCTGTTCATTTCACGTGATTATCTGTCGTTCGTCCAAAACATTATGGTCGTAAGTATTGTCATGGGACATTATATTAATAATAAACTCGATTGGCTAATATCGCGTTGCCCGATCGACTGATGAAAAAAAAATTATGAGCCTGATCACGTGTGAATTCGAAAAAAAATAAACTAACTGTTGGTGAAATTAAATTTTATAGCGACGTACCAGCAACACTTCAAAGGAAGATATTGGTAAATATTTTTTTTTGTTGAATGGTATTGTTAGCTGCAGGATTTCAATTATTTCGAAAACGGTATTACGAATGAAATACACGCGAACTCCAAGTTTCTCGATCATATGATATGGTGTAGTAGCAGGCGGGCGGATAATAATGTAACACAATGCATTTGCATCCCCGGTTATCACTGACCATAATGTCTAGATCATTGTACTGTATCGCTGTGACAACAATATTAATCACGTATATTCCCCCAGCCCCCTCACCGAAGATATTCTAGAAAATTATTTTGCAGATACTTGTTCGTCATTTGTTTGAATTTGTTTGATAACTGTCAGAATTTGTTCGACAATAGTTTTTGTACAATACCGAAAACTATGAGAAGGGACGGGGGACACAGAAAAATAGGTTTTTCGCTTATAACGGGAGGGGAGTAGCCGAATCGGTTCCCATTTGGCCGAATTGTATCCCGTTTGTCAAAGGTAAAATAGGGACAATTTTAATTTTAACACAATTTACCTACACTACCTATTGAAAATTAAAATTCAGCAGGCCAGTGCATAGAGAGAAAAATAAAATTTTAAAAGCTATATGTATGACATATAGAGACAATTATTATATCGATAAAATTAAGTACCTACAGAAATATAATACACTATAGATTACTAGAAACTAGCAAACTATCGATATTAAGATAACGATTGAAACTTAAAACAACATTCAGACACTAAATTATATTAAATTTTGAAGAAATAATCAAAAGAAACTTACTAGCAAACAAAAAAGATGTAACAAATATTTGGAAAATTGTATGATTGACTACATTAATAAAAATATTACAAGATTTAAATATTTAAAGAAAGTTAGCTTCAAATTTACAAATCAATTATATTTATTATATTTTATTATTTATATTTAAAGTGATGGCAAGTTGACTTCCAAATCAACGATTTAAAATTGTAGAAATGTCATCATTTTTTTTAACACACATGCACAATTTTAACCAAGCCTACTTTAAAGTCGACAATCCTTAGCCTGTTAAATTGAGAAGGAATATGTGCGTAATTAAACGGGAATCTATTCGGCTATATCTAATAAAATACCTTTTTCAGACGTGAACCAATTCGGCATGGAGCTCGGAAATCAATTCGTTACCAGCCAACGGGATTAGGGGTGAAGTGAAGATTTTGAAAATTGTCAAATAAATGGCAAATAAAACGATCGTTAAAAAACGATAATTCCAAAGTATTTAGACTAGTGGTGGGGGTGTGGCATATCTCTTCAGCCCCTTCTCGTACTTGCTAGTATTGTAGAAAAACTATTGTCGAACAAATTTTGATAATTATCAAACAAATGGTGAACAAAATATCTGCAAAATAATCGTCTAGAATATCTGTGGTAACGGGGCTGGGGACATGTTCGTATATTATTCATCATCAAGATGTAGCACGATCAGCCGCTTAATTTAATTTCAGGCGTAGGACAGCATTATTTATCGCCCGTCCTGTCCGGTCACGTTTTATTTGTTGAGAAGGGACGCAGAGATATGGCGATCATATTTTTCAAAAATTACAAAGCGCCTGTTATTCGTCTTTGGCGCGGAAGGGTGGGAGGAATTCAAGATAAGCATTATTGTTTTTTACTGACGAGCATCACCGTTAGTGGTTTAAAATTAAAATTTTATTTTTCCCGACCTGAACACAGTTCGCGGCCCATCCTGTACACGAACACGATCCATCCGCGGGGGGAACGGGTGCCGCCGCCGAGCGGTGCACAGGATGCGACGGCGGTTGAACGTCGTCGCCGGCTCGCAGCGTGCGCGTCACGCGTGCTACAACATGGGCAGGGACACACGTGACGCACGCACGCACAGGGTGTATTTTTAAACGCTGGGCGCCAACGGATATTCTGCGGGCGGCGGCACCGGCATCCGTTTTCGTCCATTTCGAACGCCGACGCGTACCGAGCTACGACAATAATTCGTCGCCTCCGGCCCGCTGACGGTGTCGCGATATCGTTTAGAAAATAAAATAAATACAACGGACCGTCCGCGACAGTAAAATAATTCTACTATCGCGTAACGAACGCGCGTTTCGACGGGATCCCGTCGCCGTCGTCCTCGTTGTCGTCATCGCCACGGCAGTAGCTGATTATTGTTGTGCGCTCGCACGAGGTTAGTGAATTTCGATTACGTAGTGCGCGTACGGTAGGATTGTCGTGCGATCATCGTCTCTCGTCCGTACCGGTATAGATCTCTAAGCAACGATATCGTAAACGTTCAACGACGTTCGACGGTGGAAAACTATTCGCACCCGTACGCTGTGAAACCCGTAACATAAGTTGTCCGACCAACAATTCCGAATCGCGGCCCGACCCACTGGTATCATGAGCCGGAACAGCGAAGCGTCCGAATATTTTGGTTCGTTTTTTTCATTTTGTTTTTAATTTAACTTTTTTTTATAAATTTTACGATTTAATAGTTTCTCCCCTCACCTGGTAAAATATGCCAAACTCCAATCGTGTCCTCCCGATCGTTTTATCGCTAAATACTCGCCTACACGTATATTATTTTGTACCACGCGGAGAATCGATTCGTTTTGAAGATAAACATTTCTTTTTCAAAAACCTCGTTTCCTGGTATCTTTAGAAACCAAGACGTACGTCACGGTTTTTGAACCATCACAAAGGTGCCCAGTACCCCGAAAACTTCACACGTTCTCGCTCCGCACGCGCACATTTTACAACACGGATTCCCCGGCGATACGATGTAACCCATGTATTAACAGTTTTTCCTCCGACGGTGTCGGTCCTTTTTCCGATTCCTTTCTCGGTGAAAACATCGTGTCCTGCGAGGTGGTACTACAAAATATACATACACATATTAAAACGCACACGTGCGCGACGCGTTCGTTCCACTCGTACACGGCTGTCATGTCGGTCGTATGTCGGGTTTCGGATGTTGAATGCCGACGACGCGTCGAACGAGACGAGCATGAGGACCGTTAGGGGAGAACGGGCGCGCAGCGAACAGGAATTTATTTTTCCTGTGCCAAAAAATGTACGGTTCATTACCGCGTGTGTACCGAGTGCGCGAACACGTGTCGTCACGAGATGCGAAAACATTCCGCGCGCGGTTTTCCAATGCAAACCCGACGTTATTTTCTTCGCTCGTCTCCTCCTCGACGTCTCTCCGAACAACCATCGATTAACGTTTTCGAGAATATATATTTACACGCGCACACTCGGTAAAGTATCCGATGAGAGGGAGGGCTAAAAGGCTGTAGTTCCCCCTACTTATGGGTCGTGTTCATGCGTACGTACTGAACTGGTTCACTAGTTAAGGTATCTAAATATTTTGAAATTTCGGTTCTGACTAAATGTTGACGAATAACGGACGTTTGTCATTGGTAAACGCTTAAGCGTATACTTCTACCGTAGTCACTACTATCTTTTCGGTTGGTTATCGTGAACGTTGCGGCTACTCTCGTCTATCTAACTCTCGTCATTTTATAATCTATACCATGTTATATTGTGGTATTAATTATATTTTAATAAATATCGTTAAAATTATTTTTAAATTTCTTTGGTGGTGGTGATGGGGTTATGGGTGAACTCTTAAAAGTATTTCTTATCCAAATCTTCTCAAAAAAGTGTTTAGCCCTTCCCATTTAAAAAAATCCGTGCTACGACATTGCAGTTATAACTGTTTGGGTTGCTTGGCGCAGACACATATGACTAGAAACAAAAATACTATCCAAGCTTGTTCCAAAAACTTTTCTCCACATGACAGTCCGGAACGCAGTGTACGAACCGTTGGGAAACAATGTTAACACCAACTATTTATTCCTATAGTAAACAATAATTATAAGTCCATCGAAAGGTGATTATTGTTTAACTGCGCATGGTTCGCTAAAATTTTAATCCGACAATTCATCACTACATTACTAAAACTAATAGTTAAAAAGAACTGCGATGTCGAAACATAGAGAAAAAATATTTGGTCCTCATAATAAATTATTTATAAGATACTATTATTAAGCAAAATCAAAACTTGAAATGTTTCGTGGTACGTACCGAAAAAAGAGGATTGTGCGCGGGTCGCAGCGGAGTAGTAAAACCTTCGTTTTGTTTTTCCTTCAATGCATCCATATTCACCGACTCAATTCCCTACTTCCAATATTATAAAAAGTAATTTAAAACGCAATAGCTTATTAAGTACTAAAATCTATATTCTAATAGTTCGATTGTATTTTGAAATTCCATGAATTATTCATTAGTCGAAGAACGCCGCCGTCGTTCAAAATAATATGCAATTATTACATACCAGCGAATATTTATAATATAACAATATGTTATATGGATGCAACGGAGTGTAGTATTATAATTGTTCGCCGCTGCTGTCGACGAGAAATATCGCAAGGTAAACAACATAATATCGCGTTTATGACGACAGTGCACATATTAATAATAACATATCGAACCAATATTTAGTGATTATTAAATACTTTAAGTTTGGATGAACGGGGTAAAGTGGCTGGAAATCCCCCTCCGAATATAAATAACAATGTTCCGCTCGCCTAAAGACTTTGAATACTTCGAATAACTACGAGTTCGGTGCTCGATGTTTGTCAACATTTTCACAAGTGATTCGCTTGGCAATAAAATTATTATTATTAATATATTTGCATTTACTCGAGAAATATGAACAGCTTATCAAAAATAATAACTACAATAAAAATACTAAAAATATTTAAGATACAATAATTTTGAAAAAATGTCGAGCGGCTATGATTTTGAACCGTGAAAAAATATTACTTTGTTCGAAAACACATTACCTATACACACGTCTATCGAGAAAACGTATGTTAATAAAACCATATTTCTGTCCAAATAATGATAATTATTCGTTTTTTATTGTCACTCGTTCACCATTTTCTTGGGTGTTAAAAAAAAAAACTGTATCCTGTGATATTCTGAAAATCACAATGTAGCATACGATTTGCGGCCAATGATATCGAGGATTTTATTTAAAATAAATTCACCACGTGCACGTGTAAAGTAAAACGCAATGTTCGTGTAACGGGATGCGCTGTCGATCGGTAAAAATCGCAACACCAATATATCGTCAAATATTATATTCGATTATGCGCATTATTACAATTATTTTCAGTACTATACGGTACTGTACGTGCTTACGTAGAACAATATTATGGTTTGTAATGGTTCATACGTATAAATGATTTTACAATGTATATGTTTTATTTAATTTATACAACAACGAACCACGGCATAAATTAACAATTGATCATATTAAAAAATGAAAAGGATTTATAGGCATTATTATTTCGGTGCGAGAACACAACGATTGAAATTAGGAGTATGCGTGTCAGACGATACAGAATTCGAATTACTTTTTTAAGTTTTTCGATCGCATGAACGTGTATACGAAGAAAAGTTAAAATTAAAAAACATAAACCACGTTTTATAACCATAATCGTTCCGAAACGTATACTTAACGAAAGAATAGTCAATAATAAATATTAACTTCACATTCTTAATTTATATGTATAAATTGTACACTGCAATTGTAACTTTAAACTTCATCGGGTTGAAATATATACCTTTAAAGAATTTAATTAAATATTTATTTATTTCTTTACAGTAAAAATGGTGGTAGTTTTTTATAAATATCAAACTGTAAGTTATATAAAAAAAAAAAAAATGTATTTATATCTCCATATTATTTTAATGAAATTTATAAACTTCAGATACTTAAAAAGAAAAATTAGTGTTTTCTTTCAAATATTTTAATTCTGAAACGTACTACGTATAACTGCGTATAACTGATACATAATATTTTTAGTAATGTTTGCACAGTTTTATATAATATCATAATAGGTATTACACTAACGTTGATATAGTTTAATCAATTTTAATTTTTTCGATAAAACATCTGCAAGTCACTGATGATTATGAATATTTTGTTTAAATATTAGCTTACATTTATTTTTATTAATAGCAAACGTGTTTTTATTGGTTCATTAATGTAAATATTAATTTCCAAGTGATTCTAAATGAATATAATACATTCGTTCAACATAATAATATATTATATTATTACGTTTAAATATACCTCTAGTATTATTATTTTCTGTAGACGAAAATATCAGTTAATCACTGTCGCAATCATTCATACCATAGAACAAAATACTCGTATAATAGACATTTTTTTAAATAAATAATTCATGATTGAGTCACATATTGGAGTGCGCACGCGTGACGCCTACTTACTTATATATCTTATGGCGCCCAGACGAACTTATTGTTAATGGACATTATTTATTTTTGTGTAATGCTTTTGTATTAATTGACAGATACAACTACCAAGTGGAAAATATTAATTTCAAATTAGCTGAATACATATATTTTGTTGACATTTTAATTAGAACCGATAAAACAGGTGTGTAAGATACTAAATTGTTGATAAAAATCCATAATTTGATAAATACAATAAAATGTAATTGTTGGTGTATTATCAATAATATGTTTTCAATATATATATATTTTTTTTTTATGATACGAGATTTGAATTGGTTATGGCATTGATTATAACACTATATACTTTTTTTCAAATATTTGTGCGCAATTTGCCTTGTTAAGTTTATACCATTTATCTATTGCAGTGGTTTTCAACCTTTTTAATAATGCGGCACACTTCATCTCCAACAAAATTTTCGTGGCACACCAATCCATATATTATGTGGACCATATTTGATACATATATATGTATACTAATTACAGTCTACTCTATTAGAGGGTTATTTATTGTGAAATATATTAATACAATCGATAGATCGAGACGGCTGCGACGGGCATACTTACAATAAATAATATAAACATATATACGATTAGTTCGATCAGTTTTCATCTCGAATATCAATAATAAGCTGGTAAATACATACTTAAAAAACAATTTATAGATTTATTGCGGCACATTTAAAGGGCCCTCGCGGCACACCAATGTGCCGCGGCACACCGGTTGGGAAACACTGATCTATTGTATCAGTGCATTTTTTAACTAGTTAACTAGGCGACACAAATGTCGCCCAGTGATTATACTCTGTCGATAATATTTTGAAAGATTGGGTGAAATAATGCGATACAAACGTACTATAGTTTGTTATAATCGTACTATGGTATTACATTGACTATTTTGAGAAAAACATTTTTTGTCGCCCAGTGAAAATTCTTTATAAAATACACTGTATTGTATCATATTGTTGTCGACACTAAAACACGAACCGAGTCCGTCTGCCGGTATTCAGTTCCGTTCTCAGCCAGAATTTTTTCAACCGGTCCCAAAACGTGCCCGGTAGATTCGAATTCGAAACCGTTGGTCGCCACCGACGGATTTCAAACGAGGATCAATAACAGTCATATATCGTATTTTCGATTAAATAATACTGTATACCGAAAAATGGCCGTAATAACGACGTTTCGCCACGATATCCTCTGCTAGACGTGCGCGCACACACAGGCCACCTGGCATCTACATGGTGCGTACCACGTTGTGCGACGCGTGTATGACACGATGAAACGGCGCAAGACGTTCGAACCGCTTGAATTATCGTTTCCGGCGAACACGAGGCGTTCTTCGGATTTATATCGGTGTATTATTATCTTTGCCGACAAGGTTTTTACACGACTCTTTGCGTCCGAGTCGCGTCGGTTGTCGCGTTCGGTACGTGCACGAATTTAAATCTGTCGTACCGTCCGACCGAAGAACGTACAGAGGCGAGTTTTATCACTCATCAAGAGAGAGGCTAATGGAAGTTCAAGAATTTAATTAGTTGTTTTTCAAATCTATGAACAATTTTAAACTACAGAATATGTTTTCGAGTCCCTCGTAAGTCATTTTTTTTTCACAATAGCGACAAATTTTAAATACTTACATTATTGATATAGATTTTAATCTCAAATCATTTTAAAAATATAGGTATACACATATTATTAACAACAAAAATGAGCTATTTATTTGTAACAAATTATATAAAAAAAGTACTGTATTCATCAATGACGATTGACGATTAATATTTTATAATAATTATTAATTTATTATAATACTTGGCTTTGTAAAATAGTTAGCTCAGTTCCAAGGGAGGCAGGGCTAATGCCTCCTTAGCTAGCCCCTTAGATTCATCCCTAAGAACGTAACAACACATGTGCGATTATTGCGACCCCGAAACGTAAGCCCGTCGCAGGGGCACTCGTCACCGGTATCGGTTTTAGCTGTTTTTTTCTGAGCTTTTTTTTTCTTTCTTCTTTTTAACCCAAATCAAATCGTTCGAATGCGTTGGACGGCCTTCACTAAAATCGCGAATTCATTACGAATGAGGTCAGTGGTGGATCCAGGATTTTGTTTTGGGAGGGAAGGTTTTGAGAAATATTTTCCCTTGGGATATTTTTTATAACATTGCAGTCAGTGATTGATAATGAATCAAGATAATAGTACTTAAGTAATATAATACATTCATTTAAATCTAAGACTAATAATTTCTTGTATGAATAGAAATACAAATTATATACTTTCTCTCATACTTTAAAAAAAAAATAATAATAATAATTTTCATAATTCATAAAATTATTGATTTTTAATATATATATTTCTTGATTTTTGGGGTTTAACCTCCCCTCGTAAATCCATCACTGAATAAAGTGAATGGGACGCGACGCGCAGCACCGCACAAACGTTAAACATTTCCGTTCGCCACGTTTCCGTGTTATTACGTAATAATAATTATACCATTTGCAACTCGTACAACCGAGATCATTGGGTAGAAAAACTATTGAACGGTCGTCGTCCCGGGAGTAAAGCACGAGTTTTCGAAACTGGTAAAATAGCACCAGCTCTCTCTCACTCTCTCTCTCTCTCTCTCTCGGAAAAGATTTACGCGTTCGTCGCGATATTATCCGTGCCGTCAGTCGTTTTAAAAATACCGTCGACAAATGTTCGTATCATTATTATATAACGGGCGAACGCATATTATCGTTTTATTTTTCAACGTTACGTCCGATAGTATCGCGTTTATTTTTTTTCACAGGACATCAATGCACCGGTAGCGGTGACGTGAAAATTAATTAAATGAACACGCCGATAATGCATTCGATTATAATAATATTTAATACGGCTCACGCGTACGTTTGTTTGTCGTCCAGATAAACGGCGTGAATTCGAATAAACTACATTTATAATACATTTTTTTTTTGTTATGACGCGCTGTATACTTCGTAAATTAATTTTTATTTTTTATTTATATGTATATTCACAGCCGAACCAATGCTTAGTTGTTTAATATTACCGCCGTATTTTTTATGCTGTGAAAAACATAGAAAATTTGTAAAACATTAATTAAAAAAAAGTAAAAGACAATTTATTAAAGTAAAATAAATCTGTTTGATAAAACTTAATCTTCGTGTTTTCCTATTTGAATGCTATTTTGTAGTTTACATGTGTATGTTAAAGCACCAAAAAAATAGCTTATTTAATGTCATAACATCCGAACCCTGATTATTATTATCGGTGACGGTATCTGTAGAGTAGTCAAGTCATACAAGTGTGAATGAATTATGTATTTGGAGAAAGAGATGGAACTCTACTACTATTAACTATATTAAAAAATATTACTTTATGAAAAAGTCATTCTTACAGTGTATATGGTAAGTGCATTCATACCATAAAATATTACTGCAATTAAAACGGTCGTTTCTGTAATAGCTTTGAATTATTTTGAACTAATTTTGGTGTTGATAATCTAGGTGTACAGCACGGCTATCCGAAACACGGCTCGCTGGTCTCAAACGGTCGTCAGGTTAGGCTCAATGATTATTTGCACTAAATCTTTCTGCAATGCATACTCAAAAAAAGATAAAATCCAATTATTTACGTACCGTAAACAACCAACCGTAATATAATAATAATAGTACTAACAATAATAATAAATTATAACAATATTAGTATTAATATAAAGAACAAAACTCCTAAATCGGATATGATTGTATGGACGGAAGGTGATTCAGTGAAGGGTGTATAGTATTTCTGTCTTTTAAACTGGAAATCAATATATTACTATTATATTACTATTATACCCGAAAAAATGAGTCCTAGTGTAAACGGAGTAAATAAGTTTATATTTCTGAAGATGGTTGATATAGTAAAATAAACTATGATTTTTTATAAAGTAACTAACTTTACAAAATTTTAAATAAATACAAAATTCTAACTTTTAAAAAATTGAAATCGTATCTAAAATTTGAAAAAATTAAAAATTTCAAGAGCATATAAGAAAAATAAACTCTATAAGAGTATTTTGAAATTATGAAACATCTTTTATTGAATTACTAATATTATTTTATCGGTAATTCATTTAATATCCGATTTTGTTAACATTTAATTATATAACAATTATAAAACATTTTACGACTTATTAAAATTTTACCCACAATTTATTTATATATTTTTTTTTTTTACTACAAAGAAAATCTTAAAATAATCGTGTGTTAAATTTTCAAGACTTAGCAAAATAATCGAAAATTTTATAAACTTAAAATCGCAAAAATATAAAAAATTTTCTTGATTTTTATCGTTTAATTGATATTCAATATTTAAACGTTCATTACATTATTTTTTTTTAAAGTAAGCTCAATTTGTTAATTTGTTTTTACATTAACCAGTTATCAATATAAAAATGTGTATGCAATTATTTATTAATTTATAGGAATTTTTATCAAACCAAAATTATTTTATTGGCATTTCAAAAAAAAAAAAAAAAAATTAATAATATATAAAAATTTAAATTTTCTTTAAATAGCATATTTTTTTTTAATTGTACCATATTCAGCAAAGTGTAGTACAAGCATCCAGAAAAATTTCAAGTATCTACGAATATTATTTTCTGAGTTACAATGAACACAAAAACTAAAAAAAGTGTAGAGAAATCCATAAATTGACCATCTAAATTAGTATTTCTCGACCTGGGGGGTCGAGAACCCCTTAGGGGTCATCAACTTATTATTTAGGGTCGCATACGATTTAAATGACGATGGTGGTGTTGGGAAAAACCACGATTCGCATGGATGTAACTATTCGTAATTAATATTAAATATTAGACAGCCTTGAGCAATTCTTTACACGCTCACTTAATGCACAATTCATAATCTACCCCTAATGAGAACACCGGATATAGTTGTACGACGTATTATTACACCGACTTCTAGACTCGCGAAACAGCTGCGCGCTAATCCCCGACGATCCGTCAGCGAGTAATGGCACACATAGGGACGCTAAAATAACGGTGAATCGAACGAGTCTGCTGCGTTCCTCGTTCGGCCGCACAACAATAGTACGATAAAAATAATAATGTTATAACAGTGACAACAGCACGATAGGCGGTGCACAGCGTTAGCCGTTGTCTATTGTCACGTCAATCATATGCACGATTCGTAAGTTACGATATCACAATCGGAACAGACGAGTGTCCTAGTCGATTTGATTATTATTTTATTAAAAATAAATTTAAATCCGTTCGATTGTTGCACACACAGGTTTTCGTTTGATTACGTTTCGCAGACTTCGGACGATTTCAAATCGTAACGTGGGCGAAATAATTAACTGCCGCTGAGACGTTACCTATTACTCACGTTGTACGCTCAACAGTACGCACCATCGTATCGGAACTTTCAGGTACAACTCGACCGATTTCGATCATCATATCGTCTTGTTCAAACCGATTAACTTGACGAGTTGTCCAAATGAATAATTACCAACGTCGACGATACCGATTTGCGTCTTGGCACTAGCGGCGTAGAAGTAGTTTTCGACTGCGTCGCGACGTCTAGAAAAAAAAGACGCAATAAAGAATATTTTTTCAACAACTCGCGACTACCGCGTGACGAGCAATTAAACGTTTTTTTTTTTTTTTTTTATGTACACCGCCGTTTTCATCGTTATCGCTTTGAGGAGAGCAAAACGTCTGGACCCGATGCACCCGTTTGCGTAACAACAGCGTACGTCTTGCAATTGCAACGCTGCATCGGCTCACGCGAAAGACATTGTACGCAACGCAGAATGCGTGGAATGCATTCCGAAACCGTTGAACGGAGTTTCGCTCGCGTCAAAACACCGCGTTTGTTGATAAAAACTGCGTGAACCGCGCGATACTACATTATTTCCAACTATATTACCGTCGTGATCGTATGCGTCCCTACCCGTCCGCGGTTGTTCTCTTAACTGTATTCTGATGGCCGTCTCCCAGGAATCCGCCAGAACTCTAGCGTGATCCGATCCCCGGGCGGAAACTTCAATACGGCACGCGTGGGAAGTCGTTTTGAAATTATGCGCGTGCTTGTTATTATACTGCACGGGTAGCAGTGCTCACGTCTGAACGGTGAAAACCACCGTTTTTCGCGTGCATCCACTGAAATCCGTATCGTACACTAATTTTATAATGTACGTACAAAGTGAATAAGTGGGCATCCGTATTTGTGATCTGTACACGGTGGATAGCGATTCCCGTTTCCGTCGGAAAACGCGATGGGAAACAAATGGGATTTCTTACGGAACACGTTGTGCTACACGCCCCAATAATGTACTATGCATTTGATTACATCACACGGTTCTGTCAATGTATTCGAAAGTGTACCAAACCATCGAATACCGTTAATATTTTAAAATAACGTTAGGCTTGCCAAATTGCTTTTGTTTTTCTGTGTTCCGTTGCCAGTTATGGTTTTGAGATTCGTTAATATTTACGAAATATTGACTCGAATTTGGAAAAAGTTGCACAACTCAGGCGGACCGACAAAACCGAACTTGACGACAACTTATGACTTACGGTCCAACAGCATTTTGCGAACAAATACGATTAATTTATTTTTCTAAAGAATAAAAACATGCCGTTTACCATGACGTACATGTAGCGCACGCTCATAGCGAACACCGCTAGTTACACACACACATTTTAAACGTAAGAGATTCGTCCTCATAAATCATATGGCAGTGCGTGCAAGAACGTCGAGTCTCATCGTCCATTGATGTGCAACATAATTCAAGAATAATCATTTAAAGGATAATATTTGAAAAAACATTTCCGGATAAGTCGAAAGATCAAATACCTACGTATTAAAAATATAACCGTCTACTATTCAGATTTTTATGGTTGGACTCGAACAAACGATTAATACGCAAAACGCAAACATTGTTTTAATATTATCTATTTCGTTCTGATTATATTTCGTAAAACGAAACTTGAATAGAACAGCAGAATCAACTGCGTCTATTGTTGCCGCAGAGAAAACGTTGGGAAACCATGCATATGGATGCCGCAGGGATACCGTGCCTTTAGCGCAGTCACCGTCACCAAGGTCTGGAGAAACGTCGGGTTTCCAGAAGATTGTTCGGTCGACGACGGATTGATGAGTGCGACCTCCCCATCAATCCGTCGTCGACCCAAACGAATAAATATATTTATGTGTATTATGTGTGCATTCAGTACAGCGGAATCACACGTTAGTCTCGATATTATTGTGTACCGGACACGGAAATCTATTGCGTTGCGCGAGTGTGGTCGAGTGCATTAGCCACCGCTATTTTTAAAAACGCCGTACCAAAGTGTTCGTGATTTCACCACGTTATAGCCCGTTTCGTTTTATCATAACTATTATCGCATACGTTCGACCGTGTTAGATGGTTTTACTATTATTAACTCAACTTAACGGCTACACATAATTGCGTTTTTCACGATAAGTGTGTAACAGTACGAGCGCAAGCTTATGTACCATCCGTCACGGCACTCGCCGTCAACAACTGTTGCCCCGGAAAGCACGATGCGATACGTGGGGTGCGAACAATGTCGTGCGCACGTCGTGTGATACAAAG
Source organism: Sipha flava (assembly GCF_003268045.1). Taxonomy (NCBI): domain Eukaryota; kingdom Metazoa; phylum Arthropoda; class Insecta; order Hemiptera; family Aphididae; genus Sipha; species Sipha flava. Next base: position 646,273 of record NW_020271726.1, read on the forward strand.
GTATATTTGAGGGGAGGGGCATTCGCCCCCCCATGAATCGTATTTTTTTTTTAATATAATACATTGATTTATTTAAAAAATGTAATGTATAAATAATTAAAAATATAAATGACTAGTCTATCATTATAATATGTTATCATTATAACAGGAACATGAGCTGTAGGTTATGAACTGTAAATTATTTTTAAGTGTGTATTGAAGAAAAATTAGTTTTGCAGCCCCCCCCCCCCTATCGCCTCAACACAAATACGCTCTTGGTGTGGTACACGAGGTACACGTGTATAGGGGTGAGGCGATATCGTTGCGAACGGAGAATAAAAATACGTTTCGTCAATAACCGGTCCGGTTTTCTTGGATTACTTTCGCAATGGGTACTCGTATCTGGCGAATCGTTACGGGAGAGGAAGCACCTCGAGTCAGAGCATATTTTAACAAGTACGTGGCACTAGTGCCCCCCGCCAGTGATAATTGAACGCTACCCAGTGGTGGATGATCATGCCGCTAACCAACATATTCTCGGGGCAGGAGTTGATTTTTCCTGTATGTTCCTCTGCAGAAGAACACCACGTCTATGAACTGCGGCGGCGGAAAATTTTATTGAAGTGCCATCTAGTGAAAATTACTTGAAAATGTTCTGCCTCGGACCTAAGCAAGTGTATCGTCAGTTATGCGATTTCAACATTAGACGTGTCGTATCCAACGACCGGAATATCGTTACGGCGGATCGGACGTGAATAGGAAATAAAAAAGTACCCGCGGAATTTACTCGCGTAAATAATCACCCGCTACCTAACCGCAGAAGGATTTTGGAGCGTGAGTGAAGTAGGAAGGGGATCGTTCGGAATGAATTGAATCAATTCATTGACGGCGTTCTACAAAGACGTACGTTGTCCCCCGCGGTCGAGTCCTAATTATTGCACCGGCACCGATTTCGGCCTGTGGACTTTCTCAACGGATTTTCGCTTCGCTCCATATCGATAATTAACAGCACACCGAAACGTGAACTCGTTGTTGTTTCTTGTGTGTCGAATATACGATCCAGGTGTGTAACAATCGTGTAGATTGTCCACCACCGCGATGAACCGAATTACGTAGACGTGTTCGATTGATTCGAAACGCGCACGATATTTCTGCCTTTTTTGACACACGAATGATGACGTGACTCTGATTCCGTGGACAATTTTAAAAGAATAAGAAAATAAAATATAATGCGCACACGGACCTTTTATGATTTTACGCAATGGCAATTCAATAAAAAAAAAACCTCTTGCATATCGACGTAAATAGGTTAGTCCAATTGATGCTCACTCGGATATTTCAAAGGCTACACGATGCACGAGAATATTATGAAAGAGAAAAAAACAAAATATGAACCAGAAATTAATTTAGTTTGAACATTTGTTAATGTTTTCTTGTGGTTAGTTTTTTCTGATTCTAATGGTTCAGAAAAAATTTAGCTGTCGTGTACATCATTCGAAAGTCTACCATTTCAAGGTACTAACAAAATAAAGAGTGGTACTCGTTAACAGTATTTAAATATTTTAACATAGCTCATTTTTTGTTCGTTTCTTTAGACGTTTCTTGATGTGTTACAATTCATAAAATGCATATATCTTTCACCTTCCTATATGTTTACATTTTTCTTTTTTACTCCAAATATTGTTAGTTAATAAGTACGGCTGGAATTTTGATATAAATTAATCTTTATTTTTGATATCCCAATACATAGGTCCGTAAGAAGAAAATGTGTTTCAATTGATACTAATTAATTTATGTAGTTTTTATTTTCCATTTTATGAAAAATTTAGCTTTTTCTATACGCATTTTTAGGACATTTTTTAATTTTTAAGAGAATTTTTCAGAATTTATGTATACATTTTTATATATAGGGATACTTGATTATGCGTTTCGGCATTTTTTCTCTCAAAACATGCATGTTAAGTATGTAACTTACTGAATTGTTAAACTAATAAATACAAACATATCGACCCATGTACATGTTTTATCAAAAAGTGAATAAAATTAATATAGTCGAATAAAATTTTTCTATTTATAAGAATCCAACATTGATCATTTCACCAATTTATGAAATAAATTTAACCCAAGTTAAATAAAATGTTAATATTAAACAAATATGTACCTTTATTGTTATTATTACATTAAATAAATATAATTAAATAAGTTTGGTAACATGATTTTTATAATATAATTTTTAAATTATAATAAATATATTTCTTTACGAATTTTTATTGTAAACATTTTGTGATTTTTAAATTATTTTTTTATTTCTTTCTATTTTTTAGATTAAAATCCCAACCCTAGTAATAAATAAGTGTTGAGACTCAGACGTTCATGTTAATCGTTCTTTTCGGAATCTATTCTTAAACGTAGTAGAACTACTGCTGGCATACGAATAATTTTATTTTTTCTGTTACTTCGCCAGAACCAAATCCTGAAACCTTAGTCTTATACGAATAGATTATATTCTACTACCGGATTTCCATACGAACGATACGTGGGAGTCTAACAGTAGACTCCTTATATCAATATACGATAGTCATTTCTACCGCTATCGTTAGTAATTATAAGTATTTAATAAAATATAATTTTAGGAAACTTGTAAAATGACTTTCTTCAAAGTACCGATAACAAATAACGTAACATTTTCTATCATAAATCTTTTAAAATGTTGATGATCAGAGCCGGAGCAATTCTTATTACATATTAATAATATTATTAATTTATTATTTTATTTATTATTAAATTATTATTAGAATATTATTATTATATATTATTTTTTGAAACAAATATAAAACACTTTTATAATTTTAATCATAAACATATTGAAATCATAGGATGGATAATTTTAACTAAACAGATATTGTTTAAAAATTTAACTTGGTCAATATTTTATGAATTTCTTTTGAAGTATCATAAATTGTTATAGGCAATAAATTCTTCCAAAAAATACGAAAAAGAGTGAAAAGTGTAGAAAAAGAATTTAAAATTTATGAATAATGAAGATAGCTGATAAATTATTTTTTGAATCAGTAATTATGTATAACTATGTACTGTTAAATACTACAATAATAAAAAGTAAGCTATTTAACTGTTAATAAAAAGCAGTCTTCAAATTTTTAAAAATGAACGAATTATATTTGTAGTTATTATAATTATATTTTGAAATGCGATTTTGATTTTTTTTTTTTTTTTTTTTTTGGGGAGGAAAGGAGAAAGTAACAACCGACCTGTTTTTTTTTCATTCAAAATGTTCACCCAAGACTTATTAAAAAAAAATTCAAAAATCCTCCTATGATATTATGTTAAAAAACTCTTTTAATATAAAAGTGAATGGGTATGATTATATTTGTTACATACTCAATCTGGACTGTAATCGTAAAATATAACTTAGTTGATTACTTGTAACCCTGTTGTATAAATATATATTGTGCAAACTGTATTAATATTTTAAAATATAATATATATAATATAAAATATTTTTGAAATCATATAATCTATATATATATATATATATATATATATATATGTTCCATATTTCTGTACATAATTTAATATGTGTTATAATATTGTTTACATAAGATAATATAATAATTCATTATTCGCAATTTAATATCTATAATATAGATATTGAACACAATATACAATACAATGATTTTCTATGTGTGAAAAATATCACATTTATATCTCCAAATAAAAATACTAGTATTTCAATATTTACTGGGTATCTAATGACAAAATATTGTATTCCGAGTATCCTATAATATTTTCAATGATCTACTACTACCAGATACCAAGTTAAATTTACTATCAATTACCGTAAAAAGGTAAAAAATACCGATATTATATGATAATCAACGTTTTGAAATAGATTGATAAAAATCTAAATAATACAAATTAATCGATTTGATGTCGTCATAATATGTTCATAAATGTCAAATAAAAAAAAATCACGCGTTATCTTATAAATAATATAACCATAGATTTATAATAATTCAAATAGCAACGAATACGATGGTTGTAAATAAGTATTTATATCCACTCGTATTATACTACGCACTTTAAAATATATTAACTGCGATTGAAGTGCCAAATCAAAAAAAAAGAAACAAAACATGATTATAATAACACAAGAGACGTTCTTCATTCTGTAACTCAAATTCACACTTAAAATTGTTAACGCATACTTTTTATTTCATTACAACCATCATTAATATTTGATACACTTAGAATGTTTTTGAATATAATTTAATAACTGTAGTACATCAAAGTTTCTACCTCACGTATGTGTAGCCATGTTAGTAACTAAGAAAAAAGGAAATCTGTCGAAAGCGAATCAACGATTTTTCCTCTCGTCCTTCGTAATTACTTCTCCATCTATGTGTATGTATATAAATGCAAACATTTTGAAACATTCCTCTCATAATAAAAACTAGAGAATTCTTCTGTAAATCAGAACTTTACGACCCGAACAACATCAACGACGTTGTACAAAAATAAAACTAGGAAATCTTTTTTTATCAAGACTAGATTTCAATGATCGCTGCCGCCGATAATTAATATGAATTAGTGATAGCCGAAGTTTGAAGTTTCACAGTACTCATTCAAAATTTATGTCAAAAAAGTTTTCCTTCCCGACTATACTAGAAACTCTGTGCATGTATATAAATATATTATTCACACACAGCGCACGTACCTATATTTATATATACAAATATATATAAAGACATTTCAAGAGAGCCTTTTTGGTTATTTATGCACTACCTACTCGTAAAACTGTGCGTTATAGTTCCGGCAACACTGAAGATAATAATATAATATTTTAATATCACGGTCCATCATCTAATTAATTATTATATTCGATTTCATGCTGTACAAACTACGTGGGTAGATTTTAATAATTAAATATTTTCCAAAATTGTGTTTTATGTAGGTAAAAACAATGAGCGGGGGGAAGAGTATTAATTAATAATTATCTGTTGATTATACGCGGGAGAAAAAACGTTAGTGAAGTTGGCCTATCTAAGTGTTGCAATTTTTTTAAATCTGCATCATTATTTTGCAAGTTATATGCAAGTATTGGCAAGTTAATTTTTAATATATGCAAGCCAAACTTTCATCGTCAAACAAAAAAAATGAAAGTTGAGCTAACTTTATGTATCTCACCCATTTTTACATGGAACTTTAAAATTAGTACCAACCAAAAGCTATTAATTAGCTAGAACATGCAAATCAATTTTTAGAATTTACAAGTCATTCAGTCACTAAAAGCTTTTGAACTTATGACGTTAGCCTACCCATTTTGATCTAGAATTTTGAAATCAGTACCAAACGAATACTATTGATTATCAAAAATTAGTAAGTCAAATGGTTATATAAACTAATAGAAGTTTTGAAGAATTAAGAACAATTGATAATTTTAAAAAAGTATGGGATAAAAAGTATGGATTAAAATATAATCAGTCAGTCCGCACTCGGCAACCGCAATTTTCGTTTAATAATTTCCCCACGTTTATTTTATTCTGTTTTGTTTTTAAATATGCTGAAAGCTAAACAAAATGACAATTTTAAGTTGAAAAAGTATGTTACAGAATTCGGAGAAAATATTTTTTCAACCGATGGATTAATTTTATACTGTTAAATTTGTGACGTCTAAGAGTCAAGTAAAAAAAAAGTTCCATATACAGTAGCAACATATCGGAAGAGATGCACTCGCAAAATTTGAAAATACTAAAAAAATTCAGCCTTTCATAAAAATACCATTCAGTTCAATTTCGGTTATGTTTAGTGTAATGCGTTGGTCGCGGAAAATATCCATATAAATAATTTGAATAATGATGTTTTTTAAATATTTTTTATCGAACTGTTGCAACAGAAATATTCTATGCAAATAAACATTACGGAATATATGATAATGGCATAGATTCAAAAAAAATTACAATATTTAGGGGGCCAATTTCATGGAGAAAACTCGTGATGGATACTGTTTTGCCACGCCAACGTTGACAATTGTCCGAGTAACTTTGCACTTTTTAATTAAATCCAATAAAACCATAACCCATTAACGTCAATTACGGTTTAAGTTATGTGTACTTTTTTCTACAAGCTGCATATGTATCCCGAGTCGAACGGTTATATGTACCATGAATATTTTAGAATTAGTAAAATTCCTCTTTTAGTTTTTTATAGAAATACATTTAACCCTTTTCTCTTACGTAAATTCACAATTGATTTTTTTTTATAAATTTTCAATGGTTCATCATTAAAACCACTCAAAACGTTAACTACTCCTTGCATCATGTGCGCTTGTCCGGCTTCACAATTCGTGTATTTAATTTTCTTCGAAATCGACGGACCGATAAAAATACATTAAACATATGCATCGATTACTTAACGCCCGTTAGACCCGTTGTTCACGCGTCTGTTTTTATTTTTAAATAACGTAAGTACGGAAAACAATTATCATTGGGTTTGAATGCGTCCAATTATTGTGATTGAACTACAATCAATATTCGCCAAGTACGCGCACGGGAAACTGCTAATATTTTGCATTCGCACCGATATAATAAACACACCCGAATTAGTTTCGACCGATGGTTTATGAGTATGGCTTTGAATTAACTTACCGATTTGATTGATGTAAAATTAATGATAAAAATAAGGTGTATAGCAGCTACTCCGTTTTGCATTTTATACCGTTATTACGTAATCGGCCAGGACTTAATGACCAAGATTTTCATAATATGGTTTACCGAGAAGCAACTCAGCGATAATAACGTATTTTGTTTGTAAAAATTATTTTCGTAAAAAATATTCGATCATTTTTTTTCCAACCCCCCTCCGCCAACCGTACCAACGAAAAAAATCTACTTAATTATCGCCGTCGCGTTAATGACACTGCGAGGTTTTTCCACGTGATCAAAAAATAAAAACGCATTTAATAGTAACTTTTTTGAAAATCAGATATTTTACTGGCACTTGCAACAGAAACATTTTTCTCGTAAGAATTTAAATCATACGTAAACTTTCGAAACTATTCGATCGCGTAGAAACTATTTAACGTGGTTAAATAGCGATGATCGTGCGTGGTATATATTTTATGATATCTTAGGAGACGAATTTAAGGTGAGGGTGGTTGGAGCGACTTGGAGCGGCTGAATCTGCCCTTAAATATTTAAAAAACAACACGTGATCAAATGAACCAGCACTTACGTGATCGTGTATACATTCCCAGCACAAGTGCTTACCGACGACTTATACTTGTAACGTTTACATTCTGTGGCACAGGACAATATTTGCATACTTTCATTGATTACGCTACAATGACAACAAAGAACGGACACAAAGTATATGCATACATTTATATTTAACACAAATTTCGAGAATTGTCGATTCGATGTTAGGTCAACGGAAGGCAGTCGATCGTAATATCATTTAAGTGAGATATAATAAACGTTGAAAACTATAATATTCTAATACTTTAAGCGGAAAATTCCATCCATAGTTGGCTTCGTGTGCAACATTTTTTCATAAACAGCCCGAGGGGGGGTTGGTAATTTTAATTATATTTATACGTCCATCGATCAATACAATGTCCTGTGCGTCTACTGCAGGGAAATATTTTTTTTTTTTTTTTTTTGATACCTAGTAAATTAAAATATAATAAAAATATTGATGTTACTATTAATCGGCCACCGAAAAGTACATATAATAAGTGGGTCAAATCTTAATCGTCCTTATCGACGAGGGAAATATTGAAATCATTGAAATTATTGAAATTATTGATGTTAATTCCTCGCGGAATATCCTGTGTACAGCGTTGTATAGTACACTCTATCCGGGTAAGATCGCATTGCACTCAGTTTAGTCGAATTGCCCTAGGGTTAAAAAAAGGTAATTGTCAAATTGTATCCGTGCTCAAAAGAGGTATTTTAACAAAAATGCATTTGAAGTGGTTAAACGTTTAAAAAAAAAAAAAACGAATTTTCTTTTCTACTTATACGCTTAAAACTGCAAATGATTTTATTCATTGGGGTAGTAAAAATGACTTTTTGTTATTCATACAATAATATTAATATATTATAAAATTTTAAAATAAATAATATAATTAATTAAATCATGAAATATTATTATGATTTATTATTGTTTAATTTATGTATTTTTCAACTAATTTCTATTATTTTTTGTAGTTATAACAAACTGAATTCAAAAACTCTAACCTGGTAATACGCTTTTGAGCATATAAATTAATATATTTTTCAGTATCATTTAAATTATTAGAATTAATTAAAAACTCTCCTTAAATTCTAACTTCTTTTTTGAATGATTGCTATTCGAATACTACCTGTTTTTATCCCAGTGTAATTCGGCCATTACCTTATTTCAACCTAAGTGCAATTCCACTTTTTTTTTTTTTGTAATTAGTGCAATTTGACTATCACGCTCTCTCCACGTTATCAATGGATTACAAAGCACAAAACGTAAAATTATTATTAACATCCTTCTTCACCACCAACAGTGTATTCGTTAAGTAGTTACTATTAAAACTATCGTTATTGCGTCCCACCTAATTGTACGAATCCATTTTTTTTCCCTCAATAATAATTTATAAAAATTATATTTTATGATTATATTGTCGTTGACCATATTTGGACATTAATTCGTAAATAAATAAATCATTATTTAACATATTAATTTACTATGATAAATATTATGACATAATAAATATATGTAATATACGATAAACATTTAATTATATTGCCCATCTGTATACGCTTAGCAATTGTTATTCGGACTGATCACCCAAGTGATAGATAGACACCTAAGCACAACAGTCAAAAACACTAAAATATGAATGGTTACGTTAACATGTTGTGTTACGTCAATTTTGGGAGTAACTCTTGAAGTCCGGGGGTGTATTCGCCAATCTTCTCATACATGAAAAGTTAAATTGTTATACGCTTTTGGAATTTCTCGATAATTATCCGAGTGGATTACACGGAGTTGTGCAGTAATTAACTCGTAAATGTTGGTTATGGGCTCGCAAATTATTTGCATAAGTTTGAAATTTATAGCGATAAGCCTGATGGCCACATTTATGGATATCACGAATTCACTTATAGGGAGAACATATAACTCGTATGTGGAAATAGAACAGTTCAAAATATTTGATTGAAATTTAGATCATGTTAAGTCGGTATATCTGATAATTTTTTCTAGATTATTATTTTTGATTAAATTTGTATTATTTTATTACGATTAAAATTGTTTGTTTAATAATCATATCTAAAAAAAAAAAAAAAAATGACGCTGAAAATATTTCTCCGTGTCCAAAAGTATAATTTTACAGTACTCCTATTCTCACAGTAAAATACATTGGCATAATAACGGACCAACTATTAACAGGAACCAAATATAGTTATGAAAATATCTCTCTCTGAAAAAAAATTGAAATTCCTAATGCATAATTCTTTAGTTTATAATAAGTTAACCACTCTATAAATATGAAACTATAAGTATAAACAATTTCGTTAAAACCCATCTGGACATATAATCTTCTACCATAGGAAAATGCAAAAAAGTCCAATCGAAAAAAATACAATCTTTCCAAAATATTTCTTAAGTTAAACTAATAAAAGGTTCTTCATACACATGAAATTACATTCTACACTCGGCAGGAGCGTACCCAGAAATTTTTTATGGCGGAAATCCAATATTTTTATTTTATTTAATAATGGGAAATTAAAATACACTATATACTATTATTATGTTATTTATTATTAAATTATTAAATAATGTGTCTCAGTTTTATTAATATAAAATAATAAAAATAAAAATAAAAAAACGCCATCGTAGATAAATAATAATATAGAATATTAAATTTTGCCTTGCCTCGTTATTAGTCTATATAAATCGGAAACGTACCTGAAACGAAATGGTCTTTGGTCTTGTGAAATTCCATCTTTGGCAGTTTTCTCTACGTATACTTTGTTAAATTTAATGTGACTACTAATGTACGGTCTGCAGTATCATAATCTAAATCAACTAACAAAATCATGTAATATAATACGGAACAGACCGGAAAACGCGAAGTCGACCTCAGTCTCAGTACATGCCGCGATTGTATTATGTATTGTTCGCGTCCGTACACTCGCAAATATGTATAATTATACTCGTAATAATGCACAATAATACTCCTGCATTCGTGATTTATCAATGCACTTTGGGTGAGAATTTGAGAACACTGAAATTATTCAAATATTATATATACACAGTGATTCATATATATTGTGGTTCTATTTATATAATTACTGTTAAAAATGATTAGAATATAAATTGTCAAGGTTTAATTAGGTTAAACAAATACAGCACATTAACAGCCCATGTTGTTCAACAGCTTTCGCTCTAGAACTGTTACATACAATATTTGAACGATTGCTTCGTGGTGAATACAATCACGTTGTCTGAAGTATTCGATTTAAAATGTTATCCCTTCCGTGGAAAGCATTAGGTACTCGTTGCGAATAGGATAACGAAGGGTCGGTTTTTAATCTTCGGCTATAAATCATAATAATAATAATCATATGATATTCGTAATGGTCGAATATTGTAGTGCATGTAGTGCAATTGTTCCCTACTTGTTTGACACTAACCAGAGTTCCACGTGCAAGGTCAGTACGTGAAAGTTATCGCAACTCTGTTACACTTAAATTTTTGATATTTTAAAAATGCAATTAAAAAACCAATCTAAAAGTTTTTACGGCGTTAATAAGTTGGTGTTTTATTTTATAAAAAAAAAATCTTTTTAAATTCTCTTATTTTTCATTGCTACTGAGTAAAGAACTGAAAAATCAACATTGGTGTGCATCGGACACACTAGAAATCACATAGGTTTTCCTTGGATTTCACTTGTACAGTATAATATAGTTAAAATAATAATTATATAAATAATAATTAATTAAAATCTATCCGTTAATTTCACTCGTTCCAACATAATACACAGTGTTCAAATAATAGACAGTGTTTTAAAATATGTGAAGTTAAATATTTCCGTAACATTCTTTCCCTGTAACCGTCCGTGACGGCATCAGTAAAGAATTTGAACGAAATATTTACGTAAACTAATTAAAAATGATCAGACATTCGAAGAGCAAATAAAGTTAAAAAAAAAAATGAAACGAGTTAAACATAAGCACAAATTCTACTTTAGTGTTCGTTTCACCAAGCTGTAATCAATTGTATTTTACAAAGCTCTTATAGTCGTGGCCGTCGCTAAAGGAAGACGGTAAGCGAGACCATTTAGTCCCAGGTCTCAGTCTAGGACAACTTAAATGGGCTCCCTTAAAATCCAGATAGATTATAAATGCTCAGAAATAATGTGAGAAACTCCTATGGTCACCGTTATGAACCGTTAATTAGTTTACGTGGCTATGTCATCTGTAAACCATTTTTTCGTGTACTATTATTGCATCCCCGTCCATTCCAGTATTTATCATTGTTTTCGACATTCGTCTCCAACAAGTCCTTAAGCTAATAGCCAACACGAACACGCCATGGAAAAAATTTCATAATGTTTCGTTTAAAAAAAAAAGGCAAACCACGTATTATCTACTTCCCCGGTCCTTGTGGCTCCATTTTACGTACGTGTACGGTCATACCGCATTCGCGGATCCTGTTTTCTCCACTCTTTCTGCTCTACTAGATACGCGTATGATTCGTTCTTGAACGTTCTCTTTCACGTCCTTTCTTTTGTCTGCAAAATTAGAGGTGCACTGATGGGGCCAATTAACACGAATGTTTACGCGATATATGGTACGTGTACTTATAATTGTATACGAGTTGTTGTGTGTTCTTATCATCCTTATGTGCGATCGCGAGCGGGTCATGCGCACCGCAAGAAAAATAAAATCTTGGATGTAGATGTGTCTGAATCGCAGTACAACTACGATTTTCGCGGAAAACGATATCCGTCGTAAAGATTTCTAAACAAGTTACGCGATTGAACAAGGACCCACTGCCCGTATAGGCAGGGCTGTCCCAAAGGTGATTCTTGGAGGGTGTCTCACCCCCTCCCAATGAAAACATTAGTCGGCAGTCGGACTTGTTTCATTATAGCCTAGAAGGTACTAATTTTACTTACGGAAAACAAATATTACATATTTCGTAATACACACTGTATACACGAATAAAATGTATAAAACTACTTATTATACAATATAAAATATTATTCTATATATATAATTAAACTGTCAATTTTAAGAACGTGCGACACTGACACATATATACATGTTAAAAAGTAAAAATACAACTACATATAGTTAATTATACTACATATATTGAGTAAAAAAATTGTAGTCAGCATTTTTCATATTATTCACCCCCCCCCCTTGATTTTCATCTTCGGCACGGCCCTGCGTAATAGGTCTTTAGGTATTATATTTTTGCGTGTACGTCACCTATGCCTTCGTGGCGAACATACACGTTCACGTTCGTTGTACATATTACATCCTTCGCACGCGTGCAAATTAATGCGTCTCTCGCGAAAAAGTGTTTTATTTCCTGCGCGCGCGGTACACGTACGAGTTATGTACGAACAACGTAGATGTACGAACATAGCTCTGCTCCCCACACGTCCAAACGGCATAATTACATAATATATGCGCGTCTCTGGAGTACGAAGGAAACGCATTAAAATGGTTTTTTCTCTCCCCCTAATAAACGCGGTTGCGCGTATACATATGAGGCGCGGGGTCGAGAACGCCGCAATAGGGTGGAACGCCACCCCCACCCGTTCTGAAAAATTACAAGATAATTTTCTTGCTCACAGATTACTTTCTGGTACCCTTACTACGAGTTGCTACGTCACGGTTTGTCGTATTAGAAACGGTTTTTGACGGAAAAATTGAAGAGTGTTTTATCGTAGTTCCTTTTCGACGTGTTCATTTTTATTCGCAATTATTTTCGTCCTCTCCCCGATTGAAACATTCCGATTGAAAGACGCCCTCGTACGTGTATCAACGTTGCGTGTAGTCGGCACACTTATACCGTATAGTAAGTGTTATTCGCTGTTTCCGCGTAGAAATTACATGTTAATAACGTTATAGACGCTACTATTATTAATATTTATTTTTAGACATTTTTAATTCTGTGTACTTGTACGCGGTTCTATTTTCGAGTTCGGATGGTCTATTAATTTTTATTGCGTTCAGCAGATGTTTTGCGTATGGAAATATCGTAATGGAATTTTAATTAAAACCTACGGGGAAAATAATTTGTGTTTAAAATATATCTTTTACTATACACTACCAATAGGTTTATCGCGCGTTGCTCTTCTGAAATGGAAACAATAGCCCGCGTTCGCGACGGAAGCCTTCACTTCGGCCGAATCAACCTTTAAAAAAAACGCACAACGGAACCTACACGAGAGTAGTTCTGACACGGGTAGTCTCGTCGTTTCGTCCAATCTTGCAGTACAGTTATTTTGAAACGGAAAACATTGAAAAACATGATGGAAATAAAAATACGAATGAACATCACGTTTAATTCCGGACGATTCTGGCGCTACGCAATAACGCTTTTGGTGGACGAGTTTTTTAATACTGCGAGTGTTGACCGCGTTGTGCCTTGTTTGGTTAAAACTGTTCGTTCATTAGTTAAGATTCTAGCTTACTAGGGTTTTAAATATTAAGTGTTGTGTTTGCGAACAACGATTTGGTGATTTAGATAGTTGGTTAAAACGCGATAGTTGTTACAGACTTGTACATAGTAAATATTCCGGGTTATCGGAACCGATCGGTAGGTCAAATGTCTCAACCTGAGGTCAAATGCCTCACTATGGAAAGCCGTGAGTTAAAATATTTTTGTGATTCATGTGATGAAGATCTAAGCGAATTATTAGAATTAAATGAATTAGTCAGTTCTCTGAATGAAAGAAATAGATCAATTTATTAATGATACAATGTCCGATATCTAAATGCTTATTGAATTTATTCATCTTGGGAAATCTTATCAGTTTGATAAACACTGTCCGATTAAAGCATTATTCTCCTGAGTAGGTGACGCGTTTGATATAATGAAAAACAAGAAACAACTTTTTTCTCGACTTCCACTTGGAAACATTAATATTAGTTTCAGTTCTGATAGACCACAGTATCAACGCAAACAAATGAAAAAATTACATAATCAATTAGCTGCTTTTAAAGCAAACGGTAAACATAATCTTACAATCAAATTTATCAAAGGTCTGCCGTCATTAGTTAAACTTAATGCAGTTGTTAAGAATTTCAAACATTTTTAAGTTTTCATGTTATCAAAATGTTACAAGTCTGATGATCAAATTGCATTATTTTCGGTAATATATGTGAAATTGATTGTGATTTATTACACCTCAATGAAATATGACTAAATACTAAAGTAAACTGAAGTAAATAACTTTGAATTGGGTTTAATTGATTTATATATATTCCATACTTACAGACTAAATGATTTTAAAACTAGAGATCGAGATATTATAATTGAACGATTATTTATAAAAATTATTTTAAAACATATTAAAGTATTGGTGATTTATGTATATATTCCACCTTATATTGATAGGGGAGTTAATTATGAACATTGTGAACTAGTTGAGAATATTTTATCAAATAATCAAGACTACAAGATACTTATTGTTGGGGATTTTAATTTAATTAGTTTTGATTGGATTAACTTAATTAATTTAAGTTAATTAAATTTAAGTCTAAAGTTAATTCCTAAATACATATTTTAAACTTAAATAACTTAAATAATCTAAACGATACAATTAATCTCCAAGTGAATTTAAATAAGTTTACCAAATGGTGTCATAAAATATATTACCAATAAATATTAATAAATGCAGAATTATCTATTTTACTAAAAAAAAAGTTTTCTTTAATTTTTAATTATAAAATTAATAATATTATCATTGATCGAGTTGATTAAATTAAATATTTGGGTGTTATTTTTTCCTGTGATGTAACTTTTTCTTTTAATTGTTATAAACAAATAATTTAAAATTCTAAGTTTTATATTAATACATACTTGAGAATTCAAAAATATCCAAGCACTAAAAACTCTTTATTGCTCTCATGTTAGATCTAGTTTAGAATTCGGATCATTGATATGTGGTCATAATTTGACCGATAAACTTGTTAACAATGTTTAATATAAATTTTTAAAACCATTTGCCTTCAGTTTAAATTTACTTATTTCCAGAGACTCAATGGTTATAGTAGCGAACTCTATTAATACTCAGCCATGTGAGAGGTTAGATGAAAATTATCTTACGTCTTACTTATTTATGATCTCCTAAATAGCAATATAGATTTGTTAAATAATATTGGTATTTCTACTCAGAAATATTAAATTAGAAACGCAAATTTATTTTTTGTTCCTATAAAAAAAAAAAAGTTATTGATTATTTTTTCTGAGAGCGGTCACATTATGAAACGTAATTTGAAATTATGTCGATTTAATTTTTTTTTGTTTCTTGAATTATTTAAAACAAATGCTTTGTTTACACTTTCAAATTAAAATTATTACAGGCCTATCATATATTTCGTTAAGTATCTACTTAACTAATTTAAAATTATATTTTATATCTATTTATGATTTATGTTTTAGCTGTTTAGATTATTACTACATGTCTTCTATGATCGACCCGTAAAAATTGTTAATAATTGAATAAATAAATAAATAAAAACTGATTGAATTACTATAGGTGTTACTACTAATAATCAGTGACGTTGTTACGGGGAGGGTGTAAGGGGTTTTTACCCCCACCATTTTTTATGATATTTGATTATTATTTATTAATATTTACATACTATAGTAAAGTATTTTGATTTTATTTTGATTAAGTATATATTAAAAATTGAGTAACAAAATAATTTTCATTAAATACGGGATATAATAATAATACCATTTTAAATGTAATATTATTACATATGACCTCGTTTTAAAATATACTAATAACACTTAAAAACTTACTCTTAAACACCCTCCCCCCAGAAAGAAATTGTATCTACGCCACTGCTAATAATCATCATACTTATTATATTATTGTTTCCATAACTCTCTCACATACAATTATGTGTGTGATTCTTATTAATTACCTATTTAAACAGTTATATAATTGAAATTGTTGTATTGATTGTCCGCCCGTTAATAATAATAAATAAAAAAAACTAACGTACCAATATAATATTATGAAGTAAAATACGTATTAATTGTTAAAAGTAAGTAATTAAATATGTGTTGTATTTAAAATAACCTCGAGTCTCGCGTTACGAAGAACACAACTCGAATCTACGAATAAATGTGTAGAATAATTTCGTGGCGCGCAGACAATTGACGGGAAAATAATCGACGCTATTTACTGCAATATATTTTATGGCGACGTAACTACATTGATGGCGGGGCTTCAAAGCACTACACCGTCACCCAGACGTTCCACAGCACCACGACAATGTATTATGGGTTGTCAGAAAAATATATTTTAGCGATTTATCACTTTAATGGGCTTTACACAGGATTGAAAAATTTAATAAGTTTTTTACTGGTTCTCGAAATTTTACTATAACGATCGATTTTATCGTCAGGCCTAACAAATTATGAATATTATACAGTCGATTTTGTGGTCTCCGACTGGGGAACGTATTCGAATTCATACAGTAGTCTTTTGAGGCCATTCAAATGTTTCGCGATATAAGGATAAATAAATAGGATGTAGTTGGAGTAGAACGTGAACCGTTGAAAGATGAAATTCGTTTTACATAGCATTTATAACGTCACCGAGACGTACGCACGAGAAAATGAACGAAAGCTAGTGCCGCCTACCATAAGTTGTTGGATAATACCACGTAGACTGCCCACAGGAAACGTGTGCTCCATAATTACTGTCACGACTGTATCAATGAGCATTGCAATAAGTTAGGAATATTATTTTCGGTTTTTTTTTTCGAATATTTACGGGCAGTGTCCTTTTCAACGTTTTCAACGCCTTCCCGGGAGGTCTCGTACAAATCCGAAGTTTCGCGCTGCACCACGTTTCACCGACTGCAAACGCGAATGACGTAGAGGTGGTAAACACATTACAGATGATTATTCGATTTCCCCCCCCCCCCCCACACAACGATGTATTTTAACCGAACAGTTTTTTATTTTATCCGACACCGTTACCAGGTTGCAAACTCCCGTTGAGATGAGTCGTCAACGGTGGAACACATGCTGCGCGCTATGGTTATCGTAGGCCTAACAGCAGCCCGGGTACGTAGACAACACTTAATTTTCGGTGGAGGAGGAGGGGTTGGTAAATTTTCACCTGAAATCAGATTCTTTTGAGGTACTAAATAGTTACTACAATTTTCATACATTTAAGATAAAAACCAAAAAACTATTTACGTCACATTTGATATTAAAAGTTTTTTTTTTTTTTACATTCGAATTTTAATTACATAATATTTCAAATCTTGGGTAGGTACAGGAAAACTGTATTGAAGGGGAGGAGTATAAACACCATGTCCCATCCCCCTATGGACAATGGCGTAGCTAGGATTTTTAAATTGGAGGGTCTAAACACTTGGATAACCTGGAACCTGTAAGAGAAGATTTGAGAGTTCACTCTTCCCCTTTCTAGCACCAAGTTTATAAATTAATTTCTGGCATTTTAAAATATTTTTAACAATTTTTTTTTTTACAAGAATACTAAATTAACAGTGGCTAGCTGTGACGGCATCGCTACGACATTATATTAAAACTACAGTGATTATGAAAATGATAGTATTAGTCGCCACGACTTTCATGATGACCACCAAAAATAGAATGATAACCACTGCAGAACCAATCAGTTTGTACCAAAATTATAAAACACTTAAACACCAACACGACCCATGAGGGGATGGCTGTAGCTCACTTAGCCCCCCCCCCCACCTTGGCTGCACCGTCGTGGATACGTTGTTGAACGACATCCACCGGAAACGGCTCATGTAAATGCAATATTTAATTAATTGACGTCGTTGTAACCATCGCCCCACGTGTATCGTTATTTTACATTTGTGTGTACACTTGTTACCGTTTCATCGGGCAAAACACAACCGTACACATTACAACGTTAGCTATGTGCACTCCTTGGGGTCCCGGCAGCTCTATTTATGGACGCGTTTGTCTGTGCGAAGATCGTCAACCCTTTCCGCTGGTGTGCGTTCGCTGCCGGCGGCGGACACGGCACCCAACAGTCACCGGCCGAAACGAAATCAATTTTTAACGCTCGTGCACCGACGATGACAACCGTCACAGAACGCGAGGGAAGGAGGTGGTGCGGTTCCTTACTGTGGTCGATTCCTACGAGCGTTTGTCGCGCGGGAAAGGACGATACGAATTTCCGTTGTCACGCGACGATTTATTCTTAGTTTAGATGACCCGTTCGAAACGTATGCGAATGACGTGACGTGAAAAAGGAAAGCGGTAACGATAATAAGCAATAAACAATATTAATAACATTAACGACGATTTCGTGTTATTTCGTCTACGACGTGAACGGTGTCAAAATTTGGCATACCGTCCAAAGATACGAAATATGAACGTTGTTGTTTGTTCGTAAAACAATGTGAAGTAGTATAAATTCTTTAAATCAAAACGTTTCGTTATTTGTTAAAAAAACGTTTTTAATAAAAATATTTGTATTGATCCGTAAAAAAAAAAAACTCCCCGTCATATCGAGAGAAACGTTAGAGATTCGTCTGTAACATCATTATTATTGTTGTGCGCACGCATTCGTAGGCACTCCCGAGCACGTGTACGAGTATAAATACTTAGTAGACGTCGTTCGCTTTGCGCTTGTTTTATTACAATATATTATAAATCATTTTTTTCGTTTTCGAGCCCAGCGCACATCACTGCGTACGTGCAGGCGAATAATGTACGCGTACCATATGGGTGAACGGCCGGGTGTAGAGCAGATGCACTTGAAATCGGACCCGCAGTCGTCGCGTAGATTAACGTACGCGTGTATAAGATTAAGGCTGGAAATCAGTACTGGCTCGAGGATTTACGGGACCCGGTGAGAAATGTACTTTTTTTTTTACATGAAAGGGTACTCCTGCTAGACACTTGTACCGAACGCAGCGAATTACTACTGGCACGTAGTTCGGTCAATACAAGAGCCCATTAATTTCGGTTGAAATTAAAATTGTTACAATAAATAAGTTTTCATGAATTTTTTACCGTTCACCAGATTACTTATTTACTGTACATGGTCCGCTTTTTTTTGTATCGATATGTTCAGCACGACCAAGCTGGATTGACCGATTTCCAGGTTCCGCTAAATCAATTTCTAACTACTGGAGATTCAAAAGTAGATTCACTCAAATTCCGAACAACTGTCGATTGATTATTGTAAACAATTGTAGATAATAATGTTTCTATTGAATTTTAATTTTCTAAAGATATAGACGCATAATCCTGGAGGACGTGATCTGTTGCATATGCAAAAAGTGATTTTTGTTCAAATATACCTGTTTGACTATCAGAAATGATACACTCTTGATTTACATTTTATGACTTTTAGGAACATCAGATCCATAATTTTCTCGAGATGTAATTGGTTTAAAATATTTATTGAAGGATCCCGTTTCTCGTTTTATATCTCAATAATACATATTACGACCAAATTATTTAGCACATTTATTTAATTAATTTATAAAGTTTAAAGTATTGTTGCTTGCGAGTAAAATTTTTTGTTTGTGGAATTATTGCAAGGTAAAGCGCGAGGCCTGATGCCTGGATACATCTCACCACGCTGCCCTGCTGAAAATTTTTGAATCAGCATAATTTTCTTTTTAATTTTACCAATCGATCTCATATTATAGGTACCATCATTATCATTCTCCGAGTAAGTGCGAATAACGCTTACAAACGTTTCCATTCTATGATAAAAATATTTATAACAAGCCAAGGCCATACGAATTTTAAATTACTTTTGATCGCCGTTACGCGTACAATAAATATAAACGTTTTTCTATGACGATTTTAGTGTTATTTTTTGGGGGATATTTTTAATACTTTTAAATTATGCATAAAAATGCGTAATATTATTTACAGGACATACAATTCGGTTAATAGAGTAAATTATAAATCCTGATCCTATCCATACGTGTATACATTTATTTATAGATTTATAATATATTACCGTAGCCAAATGGGCATATCCTGAAAACGCATCTAGAAGAGAAGAAATAATTATTAACAGAGCCAGAATAGGTCACTCCCTCCCGTTTTACTCATTCCTATTTGATATTAAGGAACCCAGTTCATTGTGCCATGTATGCAAAACTCCCTTTACAATTTCACACGTAATTTTTCAACGTCCCAAGTACTCAACTTCTCGCTTTCTCATCATTCATCGCTCGAAAAAGGTCTCAACCAACACAACACCACCGATATTTTAAAATTATTTGATTGACTTGGATAAATTGTAATCTTACCCGCAAACAACACATGTTATCTCTAATATTGTAAAATGAATCGTCGTGGGTGAACTAGACTAAAGATCAATGTAATCTATCATTAATATCATAAACGTATAATATTGGCGTTCATCTTGTACTTATATAAACGAGCGTTGTGTATTATAGACAGTTATTATGATTATTTATGAACCGAGAAACGATCATGCAGCGTTTTTTAATACCGTTACATTCGTGTAACGTATGTGCGCGCCTGTACATTACACATTTTCACTCGTTTCCGTAGACGACCATTTCGACGTGTACGCACGCGTGTGCTGTTATAACTATTATTACTAAATTATTGTTATTATGATTATTATTTTTATTATTTTATCTTATAAGACAGCAAGATTCATTGTCGGTAGGAGCGGGAAACACTCCCGCGGACCCAATGATAAATAATGGTAGTCACGACGTACGGAACGGAAACGGTCGGAAGATGAAAAGAAAATGATTTTTAAACACGCTGCCAGCTGGTACGCGGATTCGTTCACGTCTTAACAATCATGCCGAAAACCGACATACTGTTATTACGCGACTGAGTAATGCCATTTCAATGAGCTAAGTCGACTTTATACTTTGCACGCGAATCCATTCGACGAAATACACATTAACTTGACACGTGACGTTTCGATCCGTATCTAAGTAGATACAACGGATTGTGCAACTCCTTCTTCCATATGGATGTTACGTAAATTCTCGGTTTCACTAACTTTTGCCCATCAGTTTTACCCAACATTAATATATGTCTTGCCCGTTTCGATTACTTCTTAGTTCTTTCAAATACTGTTATACGTACTAACCATTTTGTTTTATGCTGAAAAATTACGATTGTAATTGTAACCCATTTGCTGCAAGAATTAACACCGATTCGAGGGTCTCCACACAGACTACTGCTGAAACGATGTCGGTGTCGAAATACTGGAAGTAGTAATTTTCTGTTTAACACACACGTGACTTAGCGATTTAGATGTATTTTTGTTCCAACCTGCCGATCGATATAATGAAGCGATAAGGCAGTGGTTCTTAACCTTTTTCATCCTTTGCCCCCTTGTGAATTATTTAAAATCCCCCCCCCCCCCCCCTTTTATTAGAGTTTAGGTGACTTTTTATCGTGCGAATCTAACTTTATACTATCAATATTAGATTAAATGTAAAAAGGTCTATCCGCTATCATTATAAAATATAATTGTTATCGATGCGGAATAATCTGAAAATATATAGTGATATCAATTTTAAACATTGTAAATGTAAAATAACATATTTATTTTCCTAATTTTATCATCACTATATTGCCCCTCGATCCAGCTGTAAATTCCCCTCGGTTGGGAACCACTGCGATAAGGAATCTGAAAAGTTTTGAACCCGCCATCAAGTATTCTTCAGATCGGATTCCCTACATCTGTTTGAATGTTGTACATAGGGCAAAAACAAATAAACTATAATTAATTTTAGGGTGACAACGTTTAAAACAAAATATGGAAGAGCGTAGGCTTAAAGGTAAATTTAAATTATTTACCACATCACTAGATCGATGGGCACGCGTTTGAAATCAAACACATCAATACGTCTATAAATCGATATTTCGCCATGTGAAATTTATTACTAGTAGAACGTGACCGCTTTCGATTATCTCAACTTTGGCGACCCGCCGACTGTTTCGTGCGTGGTCAGGGTAAAAAAAAAATAACCAAAAACTGCGTCGTGTGTTCGCGCTTAATATTGAGTACATAATTACCCCACAGCAGCGTACATAATATCGGAGTGCGGCTCGCTGTGTTCGTGCACCGCAAACGATATGGTCTCAAAGGAATATGTCACCGGTCGGTAGTGCGTATATTATGCGCGAATAATAATCACCGCATATCGTTACGTCGAACGCAAACCGTAAAAAAAGTTAGATTGCTTTTGGTGTGAAATATGTTCGCCGATTTTGCGACAAATCAGAAAAAAAAAATTGATTAAAAAACAAAAAAAAACTTTGTAATCGCGTAACAACATTATTAGGAGGCTGTATGGCAATTCGTCGTGTGCGAACTCAGCTGCATTTTTCATTGCGCTGAATCGTATTCGTCAGGCTGTTCGGTATGTTAAGCCGACATAAATAATATTCTTAATTGAATATCTTTCGCTGCCATATCCTTTTCGATGTTCCGTTAGAGCACATAATTTGCAATACGACAGCACATCCGGGACGGCAAAGTGTTTAAGGCTAAACCATTACTCCTCCCTGGAAAACCGTTGCTTATTTGTTTACATTGAATGTTTTATTCACCGTTTGTGTGCACATATTTATACTGAGCCGGATTCAGCAAAGGTACCACTGCAAGCCCTACCGAACATGCCGACGCCCTCTGGAAACACAAATAAAACCATTGATTTAAACATTATACGTCCGTAAAACCAATGAACCGATACAAAAAGTAACGCGTCGTAAACTGGAAATTGACGACCGATTTACTATGTAACGCGCACATTAATCTATGGGCATTAGGCAGTTAATGCAAAAATCATTTTTCTGTGTTCTCGTGTAAGTTACATTTTAATTTTAGATTCCGAGCGGAGCTCGGGCCAAAATTCGGCGCACGTAGTTTTCGCGCACGATTTCGAAGGCGTACGTAATGGTTAACATTCGTGTCTTCGGTGTCGATGTGGCTCACGATTAGGCCTCCGACAAATAATTTACAATAGAGCCCTAAACAACGTAATATTGGAGTAATATTCGATAACCAAATGGTAAAAAAAAAAAATATGTATCGAACTTGCCCAAATCTACTGCAAATTTTAATTTATTTTTGTTTTTATATTTTTCCAAAGCCAATACTAATGAATAACACCGTCCTGCAAAATATTTTGTTATTTTTGTTGTTTGTATAATAATACCTGATCCTTATAGATCTTAATGCGCAAAATTCAAATCTGAAATTAGTTTGTCTCTATCACAGATATAAAATATATCTATAAAATTCAAAATATCCTTCAGCTTCCCGATTTTAGAATAAGAAGTAAGCATCAATTTCCATTTTTTAGGTATAAAATACAGAAAACATAAATCACTTTCTTCCATTTATTTTCGTGATAAATTTAAAATTAATGTATTATTGTTCAAAATGCACAACAAATCATTGTCAGACACGGAGTACGTCAACCTTCAAAATCGGTACACTGCTGAGACCGAGTTCTGATTTGATTCAGAATTGAGTAGCCCTGACCGGTCGCACATTGGACACCGTACCTTTACCCCCCCCCCCTCATCCCATAAACGTCAAAGGAATTTGCGCAACGTCTACGTTTCCTTAAACATAATATTTGCACAAACTTTGAACACACACATTTCAATGGCTTGTGCTGACTTCAGTTTAAGTTTTGATCTCGTCAGAGTATATTCAGTGTACATTATACGGTTTTTACGGTACTTGTTGTACAGTAGTGATTTCATGTTTAACGGAAGAAAAGAAATTAAAACGGAAAAGAAGGCAGAGAGCGTGGATGAAGAAGAGGGGTCAACTTGGCCATGATCGATTAGTAGCAGAGCTTAAAATAAGTTCAGCCGTTGACTTCATGAATACCGTTTATTGTTGAAGTTACATGCATTTGAGTTTCATGGTCACTAGAAAAATCGAGTTCGTTAAAATAACACTAACTTGGCTCATCTGTTCCTGAACCAGATTGTTTTTCTGGACTTCACTTCCTTCAATTTTCAATGGTATGATGTACGAACATAATTTATTTTGGTACACACTGGGTCCCTGTTTAGTCTAGGATTAATTTCTTTTATTTTCTCAGTCAGTTTTTCGTACGCTGCATTCTTCTTAATTCTATTCTTGTAAACTTCACTTTGAACTTTCCATAATTTAAAATAATCTTCATGACAAATAGCGTTTAACTCAAGCGAAAATGTTTAATTCTCATCATTTTTAGTCATAATATTTATAAAAAATAAATTTTATAAGTAGTTAATCCTATGATTATAATAAAATATAAACATATTATATTAATATTATATTATTACATAAGTGAAGAAAGTATATTATATATACATATATTATATATTATATTATATATTCATAGGATGTTTGTCAAACACTGCCATATACGTTCAACTGGTTGTCAACCGTGAAGTGTTTGCGCAAAAAATTTTGAACTCGTCCAAATTGTTTCAAACCGTTGCGCGACCACTCAAACCATACACCCTCAAAAGGTTTGCAAAAATACACAAATACAAATTTAGGTTTGTGCAAATTTTTTCGACTTGTATAAGGACTTTTACGCGATGAGATGACACACAATTATTTTGTCTATGTTGCGATTGCGGCGCTACGTATTTCGGAGTCAATTTTTTGGTGGCGTTCTCAATAAACAATAATATTATTATAGTGGCAACATAGTGTCAACCAATATAAATTACATTCGATTGGTGAGGAAAAATGAGTTAAAACAAAACTTTAGTCGAAAATAGTTAAAAAGACAAAAATTATAAAATATGTTGAAAAATATGGCTGTACAAATTATACAAGTAGGAACATATGTAAAAATTTAAACAGTAACTAGATTACTGACAGGTAACTGTAAGAAATACAATTTTCTAGCCCTTGACTGGAATATTTTAAAAGGTATTAAATTTAATTATTATTATTTATTACATTTCGATTTTAATAGTTATGGAGAAGAATTAATTTTATTGTTGGCATTTCTCTTCAATGAGTGGAATTGGGGGACTCTATCGAACGCCGTCACTGGTATGATGTTATATTTAAATTTTTTTCTGCCGACCAGCGTGCGCGCACGAGCCGGATTGAAGGGTCGACGAAGTTGCATCGAGTTAGTCTCGTACAATAATCGTAAAACTTTAATCTCGAATACTCGAAAACGTTCTCCGTCTAACTTGGTTCCCTCGGTGGTGTGTTGCGCACGACTCGCGAAACCCTCTTTACTCCGTATCCTTTCTGCATAAATACCGGACGACGACTATCGAAACTAATGGCGGACATATGAAGATTGTTAAATCCCGAATTATTTAGATTTGTCAAATTAGGATTTCACGGATTATTCAATTAAATTTTTTCGTTCAATACCTCATTTTTATATTCTAAAAAATGTAATTCTATAACATACTTTTCAGTACAATAAAATAAAATAATTTATTCCAGTAAATGTATATTTTTACAATGAGCACAATTAATGGTTGAGTTGTAGTCTTGATTAAATAATCCATTCAGCGATAGAAGTCCATGACATTGGACAATTTTTAATCATTTAAAAGATCCCGGCATTCTGGGATCACCTGGGATTAAAATAATTATTAGTCAAAAAAAGCAAATCCATAAATCACGATAAGAATTTTATTTAAATACGGAGTTGAATATCCGGATACTTGGAAAATTCAGATCTTAGTTCTAATTTAATTCTCATGTCCATCTCTAATCGAAACATTGCGTCGCTAAATTGAACAACAATTATTGTTATTAACATAATTATTATGTTGTCAGACAAAACACGTTTTCTCTGTAAATATAAGATTAGCCGAAGAATTTAATTTTCGTCTGCATGCCATAATTTCATACAATAATAATAAAATCATGTTTTAAACACTTAATAGGATGACTGGCGGACGCAGTTTTTGCAAAACGTTTTGCGAAACCCCCATTGGAAATCCGTGGATATATGTATCACAGTTAGCCATAGTAATGATTAGTGAAACAAAATAAAATCAATGCACACGATCGTGTGCACAAGACGCATTCGCATTAACGGCAGGTCGGTTAACATATTCCTAAGAGATTTTCGCGTCAACACCGAACGGAAGTACCCACGCATAAACGCGGTCGGTTTAACGACACATTACACTTTCCCGTAGCAGTGACACTGCGCAATATGTATTTTAACGTAACGCGTAGTCGTCAATATCGGTTTGACGACCCACTGCAGTCGCCACCCGGTCGATTTAATATTATGCATATTAACATAAATTTATATTTCATGTCGAACAGCAGCACCACACGAGCGTATACTGTTATATGCAAGTGGCGTATTTGAAGGGTGATCAATAGGGAAATTTACTCTCCCCCGAGGCTTTTGTTTTTTGCTGTTTTATGGAAGCTGCGATTGTAAATGCAATTCGATTTTTTTTATAACTACACGTCTATCGCGGGTTCCCACCGAATACGGTACCCGATTTTGTAATTACAATAGAAACCGTTTCTAATATCAATACCACTTTCCATGTTCTGATAGTAAAGAAGAATATATTACCCATGGTTATAATCAATAATCAATATTCTGTGCTAATGGTTTATTTTCATTACGCTTTATACAGTTTTTAATGATCGATTCTATCATCTGAGTTTCGTATCAAATACAAATTTTATTTTTCTAGAATAGTGACGCGTTTTGAACGTTAATATGTCAAAACGAAATGTACAAATTTGACTCGTCCCCCTGAAAAATTATCCCAAACACAGTGATCACCGAACGTCTTGCATCGTATTATGTGCGTAACGCCAATAGATCCGAATACGGGTAAAACCGCGTACAGTCGCAGCGACCGGAAACGATGTGGAAATTATTGCGCATACTACCCACCACATCCTATTTGCCGGTTTAACGCACGAGCGCTGCCCACCCGCCACGCACATATATTTATAATTGACACTAATTTCCGTTCAATTTCATGTGTACTACCAATGGACCCTTTACATTTAACTTTTAGATAACGTTCCCTACGAATACAAAGAATATAAAATTTATCATAACGACAGAACATCTATAAATAAGTTGTATAACAATCGAAATCATAATATATTAGAATATAAAATATAAATAAATAACAATAAGATATTGCATCATCCAACAGTTATCGTGGTAGATTCATTTTGTGCTGTAAACTATAAGCGTAGCATTTCTTCATGAGTATAGATTTGGGAGAGTAGGGCCGGCCCTAGACCAGAATAAATTTAAGGGGGTACTGGTTCGTCCAGACCTTCCCCAGGCCACGTACCTATCGCGACAACGCACATAGGTACTTATGGGTTAGGTCAGGTCGGGCGTTGTGCACGAGCGCACGGTGTATAGTTTGTGCGCTCTACACCGTTTGGATACGTGGCGTGCGCACACGGTTCGTTATGTTTTATCGTGACATGTGCGAGCGCGGGTCGGCGCGGCACGTGTGAGTTCGTCCGATAGTGTGTAAAAATAAGCGTTGGGAGAAGACTGTAATGTAAATATAAAACGAAAAAAAAATTAAAAACTCACGGTGGGGTCCCGTCTAGACGTACAAACACGTACGGCGATGAATGAGTTGAACGTACGGTACGCAGCCGCCGCCGCCGTTAATGAAACGGTCACCAGAAATAGAGCGCGACTCCGGGCGGACAAACGGTGGCGGTGTTTGGCATTTGTGCAGACAAACGGACATCGTGGGGAACTGAAGGATAGAGAGTGAAGTAGAGGGACAAAAGAAGAGGGAGGAATAAAAAAATTTAAGAGAGAGAGAGAGAGTGTGTGTGTGAGCGAATGAGGAGAACGAGTAGGTTCAGCGGACGCCAACGGAAATAGACGTGATACGTGCGACGT
Source organism: Sipha flava (assembly GCF_003268045.1). Lineage (NCBI taxonomy): Eukaryota > Metazoa > Arthropoda > Insecta > Hemiptera > Aphididae > Sipha > Sipha flava. Next base: position 674,388 of record NW_020271726.1, read on the forward strand.
AGACACAATAAGAATTCTTTTAAAGGTCTCTCGACGGTCCGCGTGCACCGCTCTGCGCCCACATCCCGCGTAAAATCCTTTACGCGCGCGGGTTCCGGTTGCCCAGTCCGATGTCGGCGGATCGGCATTTTTCGGATCCGACGACGTACGGCCCTCTTCCGCCCCTTAGCGACTTTTCGCGCGTTTTCCGTCGGAAGGATTCCGAAGCGTCCGACCACCGTACCCAAACCGTTCGCCATTTACAAGTACTATTTTTGAACCAGCACCGCGTGTTGTCGCCGGTGCAGCTCGATGTCAGCCCAGTACACGTTTATCGCGCGGACCGTATAATTTCGCCGTACGTGCACTCAGAGGTGGAACTAGGAATTTTTACGCCCGGGGGGAAATGTTAAAACTACGCCCTACCGTGGACCCAATAATCAAATACTCTTCTCGAAAATTTTTTCCAAACAATTAATTTACAAACGTTCTTATTGAGTGTTTTTTATCGGTGTTTAACAAAGTTAAAAATATCAAATCAGTTGTTAATGATTACAAAAATTACACCCTTTAAAATGTTATGCCCGGGAAAGAATCCCCGTCTTCCACACCCTAGTTTCGCCCCTGGATACATCGAAACCAAGCTTCGAACCGTGCACGAATCGTCTATTGTTTGAAAAATAAATATGTCACAACGTGGCTTACATCGTTAAAAAAATAAACCCTTCCGTCGAATAGTAATTATTCGTATTGATGGGTGTTTGTTACTCGCAGTACGCTTTTAGGGACCTTCGCGAACCAGCATGGACAGGGAGTAGAATTACGATTTGCCCACGAGTCGGCCGGCGAACTGACGAGAATTGATCGATAAGCCTACGTGCAATAAAAACCAAATTTGTGTTAACAATCCACCTCCTTCCCTCATAAATACGTGACTGAGGTCTTCGGCTCACGACTCATCATGTCTTAATTCGAGACCCACCAACACTTTTTAAGCGCAGCATGTATTTTTCTATTTTTACTTCTTTAAAAAAAAACGTAGATTGCTCGACCGATCACAAAACTAAATTTCATCGATAAGTAAATAATTCAAGCTTTGTAACTCAACGTTGTAAAAGTAAAATGTAAATAATTTATAATTTGAAATTTTATAGTAAAATATTCGTTATAATAACAGAATAAAAATACTTGTTGTAGTCCGCTATCTAAGAAATCTGAACACCCCAAGAATATTCAATGAATGGTCGATGCAATAAAATCACTGCGACTAAAAAGTACGAGTGTTGGTCGAAAATTAATCAATATATACAACCGAATAAGACCGATCATAGTTATACTGCGTCCAAAATTTTCTTCGATATGGTGTTATTTTAATACTATAGTTAATAGAAAAATAAGGAATACATCATAAAATAGTCATTGGAAATTGCTTTACATAAATAATAGATAACATGTTTTTATTTTTCTGCTCCACCGATTAAATAAATAAAAACGGTGTTGCTATTTCAAGGCTGACCGAATCGACAAATGGACATGAATTATGAACCTATGGGTGAACCTACGATTTTACTCATGAAATCAGAACCGGGATCGGTTGGATCCCAAGGGAGCTTTGAAATACGCTAGCTTTCGACCACTTTTTCCTAGGCCCATGTTTCCACACGCATTACCCTTTAAGCCTTCGGAATCGGTGCACTGCATACAACCTTTAATCGAGGTTGCCTTGCGTTTTCAAACTTTCGTTACAATCACGTGGACCAATGCTGAACGTCCAGTTTTGTAGGTCTCCGGGATGCGACAGATACACCGTACCGTCGGCGATCAGAACATCACAGCGATTATCGTTGTATTGTTCTGCAAAAGAAAAAAAAACACATCGAAAGAAGAACATTATTATTAGGCTTAGGGACTTCTAGCATTTGCATACTTTTTTTAATTATTGTTAACTATAGCTGAGTGCGAAATAAATTCGTTTCTCGGTGCCATGATATCAGATCTAAAATTTGAATGCGCATATTTTAGCATATTTGATAGATTTTGCAGGAGAGTGCATATTTTAAAATGTTTATGCTTATTTTGCATATTTTGACAAATTTTACGAATTTAAAATTAAAAACTATGGACACATATTTCAACCTATCCAAAAAAAATTTATTGAGAGAACTTAATATTTCCAGTAATATGCTATCTGCAAACTACCTCTCATATCTCGTTATAATTTTCGTGTAAGTATAAATAATTCTATAAACCTGTAAACTGTATAATCTGTATAAACCGTATAATCCGTTAGATATCGACCGGATGTCGATAACGATTATAGTTGATATAGAAAAATAGATTATTTGTTTAGTGTCCAGTTCAGTTGATTGTTATCCAGGACCATAGCTAGAGGGTGGCGATAGGTGCCTATGCCCCGGGCGCAATTCCTGGGAGAACACAAAAATGAAAATCTTGCGTTTAATGTTAAAAATTACAACGGTCAATGTCGTATATTTTGTTTACAAAATCTTTAATAGCCTTCATATTATAATCAAAAGAATCATCAAAAATAATATCTAATAAGTGTAATATTTTCAAATTGAAAATACATAAGAGTGCATTTTGAAGTTTCACCCCGGGCGCAATGTTTGGTTGCTACGGCATTGTTATTATTCGTCGTTGTTTTTGCATCTCGCAACCACACAACGTTGAATCATACGTAAAACGTCGTACGCGTATATTTTATAATATTGTGTAATGCCGAAAGTATAACAGTCTACGAGTAGCCGACTACAAAGTTTTGTTTCGGAGTTTAAATATACCTTTACATCCGATGAACATGTTTTATTTTGTGTACTATGTGGTCATTTTTTTTTTTTTTTTTTTTAGCATATTTGTGTATTTTTTAGAGTTATAAGTCCCTAAGCCTAATTATTATTTACTATCGAGCGATTCGATTTCACCGATTCGTATGGCGGCAAAACAACGCTGTACCTATACGCGTACGCCTAACCCCGTGTGCACGTTGTATGCGTTGTAATATGAATACATTTTCACGGACTCGTTTGTCTATCTTCGGATATCTTCGATCGGTAAACAAATAAATCGAAACGCTTGAATTGGTCGCTTGCAGTGTTATCCGGAGCCACGCCCGTTTACTCGCACACACGTACTGTATAAAACGACATAATATAACGTACGGCAAAGCGGTGCGAGCGAAAGCTTCGTAGAAATAAAAAAATGAAAACTGTACATTATATCGTGTACGGTTTAGAATGAAAAAAAAATAAAACGCGGAATACGTGCACGCCGTTACAGATCGGTAATTTCTAGTCAGTTATCAGATGTTGTATATATGTATATTATATACACAGCGCACATTTTTCGCGTGTACGGAGTGCACGTCGATTCCGTCCGGTGACGATGGCTGTTCGAGAGAAATAATGAAAAATGTTTGTCCCGTCGACGGCGATGCGTATAAAACGATGTGTACTGTTCGGACAGACGTGCGCGCGTGTAGTCGATTTGCCGATGTGTAACTATAAACGTTATCGTGTGCAACAGTATTTCGAGGACAAATCGTTTTTGTCACACGCAATATTTCGCTGTTATAGAAATCAGTGAAAAACAAATAAACACAAAAATAAGAAACCTAGGGTTTCGGTGCGGATTCCGATCGGAACGTATGAAGGACCGTACCAGAAAATTTTAAATTTCCGAGTAGAAATTAATAAATCGCCGCCCCGGACGTGAGCTGGACTTTTATTTGTCGTTTCTTTTCCCGCTGATAACATATAACATTAAAACATTGTAATGTTCACTTTTAATAATCCGTATTTGGCCTGACGCCATTATTCGACGTGATTATCAGACGCTGACCACCGATATATTATATTATATGTGTCTACGCCATACAAACCGACCAGAGTATACGGAGAAAATACATTTACAGTGCATTTCAAGCCCAAAATGTGTACTGACCGTGACTGACTGCAGCATACATGACATTGTATTATTTCCGTCGAGTTCATTGACTGTCCGCGGAGACAGCACCAACGTTTATAATTCATGACCTACCTTCGAGTATACAAGTATAATAATATCGTAAAAATTAAAACCACTAATGTTCTGGTATACGTGCATAAACCTATGTGTAATATTGATATACTCATTTCACTCGGTATTTTCGTTAAAAATTAATCCGATTATTTTTAAATCGGAGTATACAGACTTGATGAATAAATATTGAATTTAGTTTTTTGTTTTTTGAATTTGAACCGACAACGGCTTCATTCGCAATCCTGCCTCTATAAAAATTGAATTATTGTAAAATGTCAATAGTCCATACCTAAATTCAATTCATAAAACAATCGAATCACGTAACTAAGTCATATTATTTTAGCTTGTGTATGAGTGTTTGCTGTGTAAAAAAATAAAAATGTTATACATAGTGTCAAGTAACATAATATTGATTTATATCACATTTCATTAAAAAACGTGTAAAAAAATTTTCGACGAGTAACTAATTGTCTTGAGTATAGAAGTTCACTTATATAATACTGTGTGTTCCTTATCTGACCTAATGAGATACACAATATAATTTCACTCGGACCAAAAACGAGCCGGATTACTTGACATTTTAGGCTATCACATTACAATACGATGGTGCATGTAATTTATATCAAACAAAACCTAGCTACCGTATCTATACATATAAACATATATTCTTTATATATTATAATATTACGTTTCAACGTACATTTGTCACATCTATCGGTAAAAGCATGCAGCTCGTCGTACATCGTTGCCCAAAGTTCATTACTTCTAGAGTAACAATTTCCGCTGCGATTTTCCCAAAGTTATTGCGTCTACTTAATGGTTATATTAATCACTGTAATATTATACACTTACTCGTACAATAAACTATTCATATATAAATATATATATATATATATATATATAATATGCACGTGTGTTAATAATACCATAAAAGCTTTAATTATTTCCCGTATCCGTCTCGAGACAATTGCAGACTTTGCAAACGATTTCACATACACAAAAACGTCGTTACACACACACATACATACGCATGCACGCACATATACACACGAACTTACGTACATATACACAACACATACGAGCGCCAATTCACCTTAAAAGCTGTACACTTATATGTATAGTAAACGTCCCATTTTGTCGCGTAATAAACCACAATTCGTCTTGCACTTTAATGTCTAGAAGCGGTTTCGAGATAAGTGTTTCTGAAAACTTTGCCTTTTCCAGTTGAATAAAGTTCGAATTGTATTATACAGTCGCGCGGATTTCGTTCGTTTCCAACATTTAGCTCGTGTTGAAGCTGGTTTCCTAGATTTATAAACGTATATGTAAAATGTACCTAAACATAACGTGTACACAATTTATAACTACATCCGTTGCACATATGCGTATACGCACTCACGCATGCACGAAAATATGACATAGTCTAATATCTGACTTTAAATTCGTATTAAAATGGTATAGAAGCAGTATTGACATTTATAGAGAATTCACCGCCTACGATATTACGATATAGATTAACGTCAAAAAACAAAAAATAACGTCATTCTGCGTTACAATAATCGAATTATTTTTACGATAAACGATATGAACTCATAAACTATTTCGAACGCGTCAGGTTCAACAGAAACGTCGAATAGTTTCCCAAATGGAAGATCGGTTTACTGACCCCGTTGCTTCCTTTTCATCTCACGCGTAATACTACACTTGTAGAAATATACTTAAATATTTATTAAACTATACTCAAGGATGTTCTGAAAATATATAAAATAAAATACAACTATAATAATATGTTTTAGTTGTATGTACGTCCGCAAACGATAGTCGGAAAACTAATAGAACAACAGAATGTTCGAATTCCGGACGAAACAATATCGCCATCAGTGGCATATTCAATTTTTTATTTATATATTAATTGTATATAATGCACACATTTAATAGCAAATAATTTCGCTACTCAACGAGAAAATAAGAATCATATTTCAGACGTGAGTTATGGCGTTACACGCTATTTTTATACAAAAAAAAGTAGTCTTGAACGATTTTTACGATCGTCGGACGAACAGAAACCGCTTCTTCCGGTTCAACACACAGCGCCATACGCGACTTGGTTATCGTACAAATAATCGGCGATGGATCTAGCGACCGTATTCATAATAGTTTTGGTCTTATCTTCCTTATCGTGTGAAATAAAACCGTTTGAACTTATGTTTCCTGCGCTTTAATCGTATCCACTATGCGCAGTCAAAACGATTTCGTACACCCGTGTCGACGCACCTGCTACATCCGTTGGAGTTCTTACTGGGTTCCGATGTGACTGCGTGAACGAAATGCAATTCGATTAACATAAACTTGTGTGCGGCTACATCGTTCGGGGAATGTGCTGGATCCTCGTCGAGGTGACCCGGGATGAGATTTGATTATGTACCGGAAAATTATTGCACGCGATGACGTTCGATTTGAACATCAAACATCAGCCTTCGCGAATCTGTTTACGCCCCAAAGAGCGATCGTTCGACTGGAGATGATTCGAACACGTTTTGCTTCCATTGTCTTACGATTGCATAACATTAACTGTATAATAATAATAACAATATGTTTCCCTCAGAAGCCGGCTCGCGCGCCCAGCCCTTGGTCGACGTGGCAGAACGTCCCGAGGAAACGTAACGAATTTCACACAAATGTCTCAAATAGGTGTACGTCCGTTTCAATGAATTGAAGTCGCTGTTGCGACGGATATAATACATAGTGGCGGCACTCAACATCGGAAAACATAGATCTATGCACTTCCGTAGGTGTATCTGTCGTCGTCGTTGCCGACTGGGTTAGATAATTATTATTTTCAATGCACGTGGACAGGTGATAACGTCAAGGATACGCTTTGACGTTCGGCAACACCGGCGTCGACTGACCGTTGTGCGTAGGCGTTTATTTCATTTTCGAAACTTTATATGATATTGTATGTAAATGAATAAACGAGCGTTTGAAAATGTTGTTTCTGTCAGGAGAGGAAGACGTGCCTCTGTGCCGCGGTTCGGTCGGATTAACGTTCGCCTTGTTTCATAGTCGGACGGCAGCGTCAGATTTCCGTCGACGCGTTTCAACCGCAAGCACATCAACTCTCGTTCGTCCGCTCGAAACACGACGTGGTCGGTCGGCATCATGCGTGCGTACACACACGCTCCGCCGACCCGTTCGCAGGAATAAGGATCAAAAATCCACGCCCACCAAGACCAGGCGAGACGACGCCGAGGCGTACGTTACGAAGAAAAGAAAAAAACGCTAATTATACGCGTTACGCGCGCCATGTGCATTTGTACATCGTGCTCTGATGCGTGTTTGAATAAAAAATATTTTTAAATATCGCATATTAGTCCACGTGTACACGTACAGTTATCGCTCTTTACACCACTCGCGATTTCAATGTGTTTGCGTTTTAAACCCGATTCTTTCGCTCGGCCCCCGGTATTTGCGTGATTCCAAACGTAGAAATCTTTTGCCGTATAATCCTTTTGCACGTCCAATATCATCGTATAGCAGTCCGATTATTAGATACGCCCTTTGCAAATCAACCGTACCCGCCCGCTCGTTCCCCGTCATCGGTCCAACAATTTAATCATTTTCTGGTCGTTTTCTTATATCGATTGTGTAATTGGATTTATTCAAATAGTATTTCATATTACGTAAAACGGACATTTTGTGCGAAACGGGAAAATTACAAATCATTTTTCATTTCTACAGCTCTGATGGGTACGATTTTATTTCGTCCGCAGACTTTTTCCGTAAAACATTCGACGCTTTTGTATTGAATAAATTGAAAAAAGTATTTATTTAAAAAAAAAATATATACATCTTATTACTTCTTATTTATCACACAGTATAAATTGCATCAAATATATTCAACGTTTGGTACCATTGAGATTTTTAATACAAACCGTGTTTGATGTGTAAAATTAGGTACCAATACTAATCGACGCTTAATATTATTTAAAATTTAAATGCAAAAATAATTAATAATTACATACAATGTTCACTGGAAAATTACACCACAGTAGCACACAAAGAGAGGGAATTGCAGAATTACGAGTACATCGAACCATTTTCATTGGGCCACCGGTGACATTTGATTGAATAAAGGCATTTGTCAATTTTACGTCGGTTCGTCGTAGTCGATTCATCGTTTAGACAATCATAATAGGGACGTTGGTTCTTTTTGATTACAGAAAAAACCTTATCGAATACCAGGATGATTCCGTTTTACATTTGAAAACCGAATAAATACACCATGTAGTATGCAAATGACGCTGGAAAACAGTGTGGGCAACTTTAACGAGACAAGAATAGAATTCGATATTTTGAGTACTAAACTAAACTTTTGTGGGTTGACATAAAGGAATAATATCTTACGAACGTGTTGCCAGTCCCCTCAGTAAAAAATCTAAAAAATAATTAGTACACGGTTCGCATGAATTCGCAAAACCGATCTCGAAATTCGCAAGATATAATTGAATAATTTTTCATTACCTTTATCAAAATTAAAGATTTATATAATTATATTTATTTTATAACTGTGGACTATTGTCTCTAATAATTGCAAATGATAAATTTTCTTAGTATAATAAGTGCAAAGTAGCTTATTTTACACTTATTGATATTATAAAATCAACAGTTTACCGTAAACAAACGAATTGGGTAAAAATAAAAATTCACTGAGTATAAGAAGAACTTTGGATCTTAGATAAAAGAGTAACTTAGGAACCTAAACAAGGTTAGGGTTATGGACACTCGGGAGTTTAAGGAGTTCAACTTCTCCCTTCTACATCAATAGTGTTAAAAAAAATTTATAAAACAATATATTGTTTCATTTCATATCAAATCGTAGAACTTATATACATTTTAAATACATAAAATGTTTACTAACTTATAATAATTATTATTTCATGTCATGTGAACCGCGTGCTAATTATTTGTATAATTTTATTTTTTAATTTTTTACTGGGGGAACACGTTCGTTAATATCTTACGATTCTATTAATATTTTTTAAGACTTATCTCATTCGTATCTGTAGCGTAAGTATACCATAGTGTTGTACATGATACGAAATGTTAATATAAAAATAAAATTTATTTTTAATTAGAATATATTTAATGTATTCTAACTAATCGGTTCAAAATATTATTTAATAATAAGTAAATAATATGAACAGAATGTGAAGGAAAATAAATGCGATGTATGTCAAGTTTTTATACATTAATCAAACGGTTTTCTAATACTACTTGCATGTACTTGTCGTGTTTTTCCATTCAAACAGCAATACATATGGATAAATTAGTTTTTTTTCTGCAGCTATATATTTTAAACGTACAGGTCAATAATTCACCGCGATTGAAGTTTCATATTTTATCCTAAAACACAAAATCAACACGGTTAAATGGAAATCTGACGAATCCGTCTGTAGATACCTAAATTAATGCACGTTAGTGTTAGTTCCAATGTGAAATCGATAATGAATTTAAAACAACGGATTAGCGCATGTCTAACAGCATTCAAATGGATTACCGTAATTTTTTTTTTTCATCATTTTTATGTAGTTAGTTTATTTAGTTAGTTTCATACTTTTATGAACTCGAGCTGTGAATTAATTCAAAATACTTCTGTTTGCATGTATAGTACACCGTGTACACATAGCTTCAAATAATGCGCTCAGTACATCAATATTCAATCATGATTTGCATTGCGATGAAAATCCCAACCGAATAATTATAAAAGTTTTCACACAAAATGTCGCCTTTGAAATCGAAAACAATATAAACACAATTAAATCCAAATCGGTCTACTTTGAATTGAAAACTGAGTAAAATAATCAAAACACTTTTTCACTAACATTTGCGCTCGAAACGAAAGCTGATCACGAATAACGCTCGTATAATAACATTTTTATTCAGACCTCACAATAAGCTCACATTCCGAATTCAAATCATGAATCCCCTTTTAACGCTTTACAAAAACACCGAAACCTACACTGTTAGACTTAAAAATCAAAACGCTTACATAAAGTGCAATAAAATCTTATTTTTATTTATCAAGTAACTCTGAGAGTGTTAAAATTGTTTCAACAATATCTCATTAAGATAAATAGAAAATAATGTTTGATTCATGATCTATTCATAACTAGTTACTAGAGCTGGGCCGGTACTGATACCCGATATTAAGATCGGCCGATATTAGTATATCTGGTATCGAATTTTTTTTTCGAACCGATAATAAAACCGATATAATGTAGTTGTATACATGTAAATATACATGATATATTATTTAATATACAATTTATAGTATATAATATAAGTTACACTTAAAACCCAAAAATCGTCAATACTAGTTTTCAGAAATTAATTCGTCAAACTTGATATAGACTAGTCAAAGTTATCATAGAATTAATCAGGGTTTCAGTGTTGATGGCATAGTTAAAAACCGAAATATGTCAAAATGAATTTTAATTAGTTAAACTATAGAATTAACTAGTGCTTTAATAAATATTGATACCTACTAGTTTTAAAATACAATTTTGTATCAAAAGTCAATTTGAGATAAGTATATTTTTTATTATTTGTTTAGGCAAGACAAACTATTATGGCATTTAGAGTTCTATGATTTATTTATTTTTTTATATAGACAGCAATTTATTCCACATGACTTTTAAAGTATAATGTATTTGGATATATATTAGTGATGGTAATTATTCGAATATCAATATTCGATGCTACAATACAATACGTAACGAAAATTATTCGTTTTCACGCACATAAAACTTTAATAATAATATTATATGGCTTATGGTGCATAAAGGACTGTGAGAAGTGAATTCGAAGCCAGCGATATTTACTATTTGACATGACAATTAAAATAAAAAAATAAAAATTTTGCAAAATAATCGAATATCATAATTAAATTATTATTAATACAGTATAAACTATAAATCACTATAGCGAGCATCGCTTAGAATGAGATACTGCTTACAACAAGCAAAACGTTAGGTCCTGCCACGGCACATAAGATTGTATGTTAAAATATAAGTCTACAACGAGTATGGTTATTACGAGTTATCGGCTATAACGAGTAAAATAATACTAACTACGAACCGGTACCTGCAAGATAAGAACTATTTTCTTATTTAGGTGGATTTATCATTGACATACATTAACTTTAGTTGTGTCGATATGGTTTACTTATTAATAATAAATAGTATAAAAAGCTTGTCATGGAAAAACGGATAAAACAAATTAGGTACTGTAGCATTGAATACTGATGTTCAAATATACATTACATTACTAATACTCGTATATATATACTTTGTTATTTTGCAATTAAGAATAAGCTTTTATCGAAATTCAAAATTATATTACATTTATACCTCTTTAAAATTTATCATATGATTCTTACAAAAAAAAAAAAAAAAAAATGTGTGTTTGTGAATCGTGTCGATTATACGTGATTTTACTGTGATTTAATTATTTATTATTTGTTAGTTGTTATTATGAGTTTGTCATCTATGAGTTATTTATATCGATACATTATTCAAAATGAAGAGACGTGCAGACATTCTTTAAAAATACGTGGTTTTTAACTAACCACCCAAACATGTAGCAAAATTAAAAACCAAACAATTTATGGTGGTGAAATGAAAAAAAGTTCTGAAAAATAATTGAAAACGTGTTTCGGAAGTTAATATTTTAAAAACAATGTAAAATCGATGTACAAAAGAAGGGTGTCAAACATTTCAATCTATACCCAAAAACAATCACTTTTTTACGTATAAAGATAAAAATGGGAAGTGTAGCAGTGGTTTAAATTTGTGCGATATCGTAGAACTTGTTTGGTAATAAGTGTTTCGAATAATGGTAACACAAGTCGAGGTGTTTACGAAAAGATTAAAATCAACTATAGTGGACTGGTATTATTTATATCGAGAAGTAACAGTAGCTGAATTTTATAATCATAAGAAAATATGAGGTCCTGGCTTGGTTTTCCAAATGGATAAATCCTTGTTCCAATATAAAGGAAAACATAATCGCTGAAGATTACGTCTTGGAGATCGCAAGCCCGAAGAACAGTCTAATGAAGATGAAGAGAGTTCAGATGAAGACGATGTAATCGAAATTACGGAAAACGAATTCAAAGACCATGGATTTTTGGTTTGTGTTGTAAGCATGATGGCATTGTAGGGAGACGTTTTCTTTGAATTGAAAAGCGTGATCGAAATACCTTACTACCAATTATTTCTTAAATTAAGTTGAACAAGGTATACTACTGTATATTCCGATAAATGGCGTGCGTATTCTACTTTATATGAACACGGGTTTATCCATAAAAAAGGTTAATCGTTCGGAAAATGTCATTGACCCAACGACTGGTGCTCGGACACAAACTATAGAAAGTCTTTGGGGACACGTCAAAAATAAACGCAACATTTAAAACACTCGGAGCGACCAACGTATTACCATCACAACTTCAATAAGAGTGGTGGCGCTCGTTACAAAAACTAACCAAAGACCTGTTCAAATCGTTCCCCGGAGCGGTCGGAAATTTGTATTCACAACTACGCAGTAACAAATGAAAAGAAGTGACAAAGTAGAAATACCGCATTATGAAGGTAAGACAATTTACATTTGTAGATAGTAGATACGTGTTGATCTCATACTAAACCAACATGAGATGACGGTAGATAAAATATTTACGGCAGATAGCATACCAAGCCATCAAACGTGCGGTAGATTGGGCGATTACCCAAGATACTTAGTTATTTTAGCATTCTATATTAATACTATTGTTAGTAACATTTAACGCTCGGATTTCAATGCATTTGCATCTTTTTTTTGGAATGTCTTACGTGATGCTTTCCAAGCTACAAATATGTTTCAAGTACTACATGTTGTAACAACGAAGTTTTTTGTATTTATTATTTTATTATTTTTAACGTTTTTAATCAATTTTTTTAAATTTTTTAAGACATGTTCTACCTATTTCTTGTATTATGACTAATAAAAATTGACTTTGTTAAAATATCAACATATAATTAACATTAATTAATTAGCATTAAGAGAGTCTATAATTTTTTACCAATTTTTTTTTTATATTTATATAATTTTACATATCTTTTTATAAGTTCACATGTTAAACAATTTTTTTTTCTACATTTTTAAAATCATTGGTACGAAAATAAAATGATTTAATATAAATTTATGTTTAAATTCATTTTTTGAAAGGGCATTTTATATTATTTTTAAGACATTTTTAGAGTTTTTAGGTCATAATTGTATTTTTTGATAGAGCCTTTTTTTAATTTTTGAGGCATTTAAATCCGAGACCTAGTAATATTGTTTGTTAGTCGATATTCGATTGCCAACCGGTCGAGGTTATCCTAATTTATTTTCATAAATTGTTTCATGATGATAAATACCATTAAATCTAAATGTTACGATGGTTTACTTAGTCAAAACAAATAATAAATATAATATTTATTTCAAATTGAATTTTGTTATAAAATTATATTTTAAAACTAGTATCAATGTTGAATTCCTGGTTAATTATAATTCTAACTATTCAGTTATAACAAAACTGATCTATGAATTTATATCTAATTTTAACGAATTTTGGGTTTTAACTATAACATATCCATATTATATAACTTTTTCATTTGGTGATAAATTATTGAAGACCTCATTAAGGATCACGACCCACAAGTTGCGCACCACTAGTAAACACAATACTGATGTACTTAGTACCGTTTTTATACGTTTGTCACACAGCCGAGGGAAATACGATATAAACATTTATAATACGACACTAACGGTGAATAACAATAAGTCGTTCGAACGAACTTAAGTATACGCCCGCGAAATACACGCAAAGCTAGCTCTGCACTTGTACTGTATATATAATATAAGTGTATGTCGTAGGGTTCCTACACGAGGGATCAGAGAGAGTGCAATCCCAGACGCTCAGGAGACGTGGAGGTGATTTTATTCATTTTTATAGTACAACAAAAAAAAAGAAACCCATACTGATTGTCCACGCGATTAGTTGTGCTGAAACCCGTGTGATATTAAAATATTTTACAATGATGGATGATAATGATCCTGTCCATTCTAATGTAAAAGTCCTAAAAGTAGTATACAGTAATCATTTATATATAATATTCAACTTTTCAACATTTATTATTTAGTTAATAAATATGTATTATATTGATAACACTTTTTTATTTATTTTTATCCGTCTACAAACACAAATTTAATAATTTATTTACAGAATACAGGTTCGACCCAGTCCGTATCCTGATATAAAATATTAAAACTCAACACTCTTCTAGTTTTTGAAACCCGAGTCCATCTTAAGTTAATTTAAAAAACAAAGCCCACTCGGACCCATATACTTATAAGAAATATTCGGCTCTGCTCGGCCCAGTGTACCAATTGGCTGGGCCGGGCTCAAGCCAGGACTCTAGAATTCGGTCGAAATCGATGTTCCCTACGCGTATCAGCTGATAGCCGATAGTTTTTCGTTGTCTAGGGCAACGTTTTTAAGCTTTTTATAGTCATGACCCACGAAATAGGTAAAAAAATAAAATGATTCGCCTCACAATTTTTTTCCTTATAATAAAAACTAAATTAACCAGTTAATCTGTACTATATCATTTACCATTCACAAAATACGAGTTTTTGAATAGCTAAATTAATGAAATATTTATTTATAGTTTATAGAAAATAGTTAATAGTGTATTTATTACTCATACTAAAAAATAAATTTTTTCATTTTTATCATAATGGTTATGCATTGATTAATTTTTTTTTTTTTAATATAAATAAAATATTGTTTTTCTACATCAGCGTTTAATTATTTCGACCCCTCGTATTGGGGAAGGAGTAGACTCTCAGGTTGAGTAACGTTAGTCTAAGGCGTATGTTAGCCCGGCTGTCTAGGTTTAGAGACTAAATAAAAATAAAAGTCCGACGGCGATCGCACGCGGTATTAAAACACACGATAACCACACGGTATTCTATGAAAAACAAGTAGGATTTTAGCGACAACACATTTCGGTGGATGTGTATGAAATCCAGTTTCTGGTTCGGCAAAATTCTGCAACACTACCAAATCCCATAATACGATTAATACGAAACAAGTACACAACACCGAACGAATTATGAATGTAATCGGTGTAAATTTAAGTAAGTGCCACACTCGAGGAACTACCAAAATGATACTTGTGTAATGATCAAGTCATAACTCATAACTTATTCTCGAAACGCAACCGGGATACCCCCCTCCCACCCATTATCACCGATTGCATTTATACAAATACATAATTTTGATTACCGGACGCAAACACGACCTCTAGAACACCACTGTTGTTCGGATACAATTTTATGGTTCTTGAAAGGTATACTTTTGATCTAGTCTAATGTATTTAAATGCCTAGTTACGCCCGTATGAATTTAATATTACAATGATTACTAAATGTCAATGTCCCGGGATACACCGAAATATCATCTAGTACTGCACATCGCTGAAATCCGTGCCGTTTATCGCAAAGCGCGCTTTCAGTGCGTTTCAATTATTTACCGAATTCACTGGATCGCGAATCAGCATTCCTCCTCATATTATGGATGTAATGTGACGGTACCAAGTTCACGTGCGCCTCAATCGACTATTACCTGCTGCAACAGCACATGGTAACTTCGTAACAGCAATGTATACTATACGAGTGAATACGTGTTCTGTAGTGGTCGTTCAAAAACTTTTTACTCGTTAACGATGTGCACGTTCCGTAAGATCCGATAAAACGTCATTATTTTGTGTATTACTACATTATTTTTTTAAATTACAATTTTCCATTATACACACATGTACTTTTATTTTATGAGTTGTAATATTAAATCCGATTAAACTCAATAATTCAATAAGAACCCGTTAACGACTACCTATCATCATGGACTTAGGCTCGAGAGAGAAAAACTCTATTCGCTTTAGACTCACGCATTCCTATACGATAAACACTCGGCGTAAAATATACGATTAATATGCGTAAGCGTGCGGACCATCCGCAATGAAATTCAATAATAAACTCTAGCAAATATTAATAATTCAAATTGAGCTACAAAGCTATTAACATAGACGTTTATCATGATTATGTTTTGCGTGATTACCTGTGCCAGACATGGAATACGTAAAATGTTTAGTCTTAGCGTTCATAACGTATAATATTTAATATTATGTTGCAAGTCTATATAAAATAATAGGAAACGATAAACTTCAATTTTACAGTATAAATATTCGGACGATCGTAGTAAGGACCATTACATTAATTAAATGATTTTAACATCGGAAATGTAAATAAAAATTGTTGCAATTTAGTAATTTACTCAACGAGTTCTCAACGTTTAAACATACGGTTTCGTTATTATACTTCTACTAAAAACTATCAATTACAAAATCAACAATTTAGACGTTCGATTAAAAATTATTAAGTATGAGTAGCTGGCACGTTTACATCTTTGTAGGTTTTTATTAAATATAAATTATTGATTTTAATAAAATTTAAATACTTAAATAAATTATTGATTTAATATATTTTATGTTATTTACATTATTATATATTATGATTTATGTGTCGAAGGAATTTGTATATTTTCTTGTCTGTTAAAGACCGATTTAACAAAATGGGGTTAAAACAGACGTCCGAGGAGACGTTTTCAAATTATCATTATTATTTTATAGGCTTTCTTACGATGTCTTAACACGTGCAATAATGTGATACGTAAGAGGATATATTATTATTATGCTGTACAATATATTGACGAAGAATTAAAAACCATTAGGATATTAATACACGTATCGTATTGCAACCGCCGTCCATTACGGTGCATCTTAAATACCTAAATATATATACGAGTATATATAGTAAGGTCAATAAGGTACACGGATGGATGATCATAAATCCGTAATACAAAATATATTGAAAACACGGTTGACCACGTCTCATCATGCACATTCCACAATATTCTTCTTCTTCAGCTTTTACAGTCCTCGAAGGGCATCGCTGTCTCTACTACATTTTTCCATCTGACGCTGTCGACGCTATTCTCTATCGTCATTCTCTGTAAACACTCGATTGGATCCACAATCCAGCATTGTCTAGGCGTTTGTCTATTTTCTATAATCTTAGCACCGTGATTCTCTGGCCAACCCGTACAGTGCTAAAACCGGGAGAGAGAGTTTTTGCTCCACGCACAACGCACACTAGGTAGAAACCAGTTGTTCAAGATTTATTTTTTCAACTAAAAAGCTTCTCCGGAGCTACGGTTGATAAACATGACTTTACTGAATTATAGTTCACTCGGTCACAAAATACTTGTATGATGACTGTTTCTTTTAAATCATATACAATATTATAGTAATAGTTTCGTGCGTGTAGTTCGGCTTTTTTAAATTACATCGTTTGGGTAACAGAAATTAGACATGGAAACTGTACGTCAATATTTCAAGTTCAAGGGCCGGTTTACCATTCGGCCGGTTTTATATTACCCAGTAATTCAGAAGAACCAAAGCTTTTACAAATATATTTCACGGGCGACTAAGAGAATGAAGTAAAAAGGCGTTTGCCTATTACACCTTATGCCAATAAACAATTATTGTATGATTTACAAAACGATGATTATAATTTATTTTTATTTTTGGATTTCCTATAGTGAAACCTCTTCATCTGACATAAAGATAAACATTTATTTCCGCAAACGAAACCGGGTAGTTCAGCTAGTCATATTATATACTTCTCAATTCAACGCGTATGCCATGGTTCGGCAGTCGCGAATTTTTCACTGGCCCGGAAACTGTTTTTCGATTTGCACAAACCTCTGCGGTTTTTAATTTAATTTATGTAAATCTCTCCGTAGATAACCGAGTACATCGACGACGTATACACGCGCATGTATGCGGCTCGTGCTCTAATTCGGGTACAAACAAACACGGTACGAAGCGCGTTTACCTACAGGGACCGTCGTGTATCTCACCGGGGCTCCGGGATATTTCCGCGTACGTAAAACACAATTTTAATTATCAATCAAAAGAAATATGTTTAACCAACGCGGCCAAACACATGCGTAATACTAATAATATTTGTTGTTATAAACGCGCGCGCATGCACCTTCGAACAACTGCGGTGAAGGGATTTTCCTTACGGGCGAGAGTAGGTGCGCGTGTGCACAAACATAATATAGTGCGAAGCGACCTAAATATCAAGTCGCCGTAACATGTTTCCGCGGATATACGCGAGCTTTAGTGCTACTAGGTGGATAATATAATTTGTAAGAATATTTTATCGTGGTAAAAAGGGACGTTGTTCGAATACGGATCGGCAGAACAACTATACTGTCTACCCCCCGGTGCGGTTCGAGAAAAACAATCGATTTTCCTGCATCACGTAAAATTGATTTTTTTTTCTTTTTTTCGGAGTTGATAGTCGTGCACCGCGAAACATTTACGTTGGATAATTTCGAAATTTGTAAGTACCGCAAATTTACCATTTTACCATGAAAATCATTAAAACCAATCGAAACAACTGCAACGGTCGTTTAATCAAGATTATACTTTAAATCGTATAGATGAAGGGTTCATGCATTAACACTCATCGTCCGAATATGAACATTATAAATACACGTGTAATCGATTTCGGAGTCGTCAAAGTACAATGTAATTCGACATAGGGAAATTTTATCCGCAGGAGCTGCCGTATCCGAAACATGCAGCAAGATTCGCGCGTTTTCGACAATAGTGTTTCGTGTTTGACTCGGTGCTGCAGAGTCAAACGAAATCGATAAACCGGATCATTCACGTAGAGATGCCTTATTACGCGCGCGCGCACGTGTGTGGTAATTGATGGCAGTACAAAAGCGTATACGAAACGTATGGATGTGCGTGCATAAATATTATTGTAATATATACGTGTAGAATACGTTATTAATTAGATGGAGAAAATCTCTGAGCGGATTCGGTTACACTCTTTATTCGGAGGATAAGATTATCGACAAAGATTCCAGTGCGTGATACGATGCAGAATGTGTGTGTGTGTGTGTGTGTGTGTGTGTGTGTGTGTGTGTGGAGGGGAGTTTCGAGACTTCGAGACTGAGAAGAAAAAATGATTAACGGTTTTTTGGAAAGTATACCGTATCTTATGTTACGTTATATTAGCGTACGTGCGATAATGATGCACATCGTTATTATTTATTGGCGCCACTGCCGACCATATATATACGTGTGAGTGTGAGTGCGTGTTGTAGAAATAATCATTAATTAAACAGACTTATAAGCGCACATTCCGATCGTGAAAAAGTGGGTTTTAGTTTTCGATCTACAGACCAACAGACATAAATACGATGATGATAATCATCTAATAATTAGATAACATTATACTATTACAATATTGTTAGATCTCGAGGTCGGCAAATGTTGCACTGCCTCGACAAAGCAGCGTACTACTGAAATGATTAATATTACCTGCGCACGCACTAACGGCGTTCGAGCTGTGTACTGTTTATTAATAATAATACAATATTATTTTACATAAGGTTGCGTACGATTGTAGACGCCACAAAAAAAAAAAATTTAAAAAATACAGTGTAAGGATTAGCAATAGTAATAGAATCAATTATTTGTTATTTTTTTTCTTGTAGTTTTCATTAATAAACGTCTACATCAGACCCAGGAGCGGCTACAGGGGGGGGACCGCGGCCCTCTCCTAAGCCCATACCGTATTTATAAAAACATTTATATTGTTAACAAAAAATGCATATTATAATACGTACTATCATACGGCACACAAAAGTATGTAGTTAGATTCATGAGGTATGATGGTTGAAAGGAGTTTCTCCACACTTCGGAGACTAAAAACCTGGCTTCGTTCAGTGATGACTGAAGATAGATTATCAGAATTATAGCTAATCAATTTTTATCATAAAGTAGATATTCTAGATCAAATAGATCATATTATTAATATTTTTGCCAATTTTAAAAATAGGCGACTTGAATTTGTGTTGTTTTCTTTTTGTTATAAGATTTTGTAAAGTTATAACTTACCCTCCCGCCCCCTCCTCTTACTAAGGCTCTGGAGCCGCCCTTGATCAGACCAATAATAATGCATATAACTAATGCAAATTTTCGCACTGCGTTTCATTCACCGGATATCTTACATATTTATCGTACGATTTGCCGATCTGAGAGAAGATATTCCGCGGTAAGGTCGTTTATTTTTTTAGAATTTTGCGAGAACACCAGTACCGCGTCTTTCGATCATGCACCCTACACACTGCGGTCGCGACGGTGTACGATAAATTGTTATTACGTTCGTTATTAATACGAGGAAGAACGACGGTTTCACCGATAAAATACGGTTTATGTGTTTATTTGTCGGTTTTGAATCGATCGCGCGTCAAATCCCGCACGGAATGTAACATTATTTATCATTGGAATTAGGTGAGTTGTAAAAATATAAAAAGTACCGTAAAACAAGTATAATTCAATGCGCTCTTTTCTTCGTTATACCGTTACCGTGCATTTCGCGCGAGCTCTATTTATAAAATTCCGTATTATCGCGATCACATAAGCTTTCTGGTAAACACACGGGTGTTAAATTATGAACCGAAATCTAAATTACCATACCCAGTCTACTTCACCAGTCACGAGGTCGAGGAACCCTGGATCACCCACTGATAATAATTTTTTATCGTCTACGAATACACGTGTTGTATTATGTATATCGTATTTATTTTAATTTCTTGTCAGTTAACTGATTATTAATTCGCAAAACCAAACCGATGATGGACGATTAATTTTTTTTTTATTCTAACACGTTATCAAAACGTAGAGCGAACAACACCTCTGTAATGTTGTAATGATAATAATAATAATAATAATAACGCGCCGAAGATGAACAAAATACATTAAACCGCCCTCACCGTGTCTAACAGTAATCAACACGTGGATGGTACACGTATCCAAATATTACCGAACGCATATTTGCTCTCACAAAGCTTCGCTATCGAATTCCTATAGATCGCGAGTAATTTGTTCTTCCGTCCCTGTAACGTATCACGCGCGTATGAAATACCTGTAAGCGTCATGGCGTGTTTATTATTTTCCCGGAGCGTTCGGCGTCGGTGTCAATCTTTTCACAAAATACGACCAAATATATTCACTTAAGAGGAAATAGTTTCGATTTATCAAATATATTCCCTCACTCATCTCTGCGCGTGATAAAAATCGCATGCTATAAATAAAACGTCGTGCGTAGTACTCCTTCCAGCCACCCGCAACCCCATGCTGTGATATTTTACACGGTATATTTGTAATTTTTTTGCTGCGGGGGAGGAGGGAAACAGCTTTGAAAGGCAAAAAGGGTAGAAGTTGCTAAGTCGAAGATTTATCCGACTTTCCGTCAAACACATCGTTCATGCACTGCTCGTGTGTACCGAACGATAATATTGACGGGAAAGCATTTTTTTAACGAATTCTTCGAGCACGCGAGTCGAAGATTTATCAATTTTCGTATACTCGAATATTTCAGCAGTCGAGGAAGTACTTCCGTCAACGAGAATCACGAGCTATATGTATATGTGTATGTATTTTATTTAAATATAAATATTAGGTATTACGTTACTACGTTATAATGTAATAATGCGTTCATGACGAAACGGAACGGAATACATTAGTGTACGGTCCTCGGGCGTCGTTTTTTACAACCACGTATCAAAATAATACGCCTGGACGGACGTAAAAAATAATAATAATAATAATAATTATAGTTTTCTTCGCACCACGTGACAGCACGGCGTTACGAAATCATGAGAACACGTGAGTTTCGAAATTGAAATACAGCGGCGCATCATAATCCGTGTACAGATATAATGTACGACGGAACATTCAAACGCGTTTGGAATTGATATTGTTATTACGTCGTCCTGACACTCGGCGAACTTTGATCGATCCGGTAACGCTTTTGATGGCGTCGAGGACAAATCGAATCTTCGAGTTTTCGTGAACACAAGAACGTTAATACACATAACGCTGTTAAGAGTCTCGCGGAGATTTATACAATAATTTTATTTAAAATTGTTGTGTAACGCAATTAACCACTTTGAATTAGCGAAATTCTCGCGGGGTCGCACCTGCATTATATACGAATATATATATAAATAAACGTGTACGCGCTGTTCATCTAAACTTTATAATTGAACAATCCGTTAATTTGTTTACAAACTCCGTTTAAACATGACATATTAATTAATTAAATCCGAAAATCGAATTTGACGATTACGTGGAACCTATCCGTCCGTACGTCCGTGCGACTCGAAATTATATAAGGGTTGAAAGGGGTACTTTGGGGGGAAATTAGCTACGACGGGTGCTTCGACAAGAAATAAAGAGTTTTAATAATAAATCAACCCAACATTGATTACATGGTACGGACGGACGCGTTGCGAGCTTTACAGGAAACTGAAACTGTCGCCAAGTAAGTACGATGAGCGAGTGAGCCGATTGTAAACATTACGCACCTGAGGGACCGTTTAAAGTCCACAGAAGGTTTAATTACAAAGAGCGCTGAATAATGTCGGTTTTAAACTGTATGCCCCCGGCGTACCATATTACGTTATTTTTCGTAAACCATCATTCCCGTAAACGAGTTTACGTTCAGGGTTATGAGTAAGATATTATATTATTTTTTCGTGCACATTATGCGTTCGTCTGCCGAGAAACGTGATTTGAATTATTATGTTCATGGGTGCAGATGAGCGCGGCGCTCAGCATTTCCAGTTTGAAAAAAAGTTTCCTCTTGTTCCCTGCAGTGATCCGATGAATTTCCAAAAAAAAAAAAAGCGATTCTAGTAACATCTGTGCTTATAAGTATGAAAATTGAGTTTTTAATTATTTATATTGATATATGTAATACACTATGTTATTATTAAAGAATTAACAATTTTCTATACAAAAACGTGACACCTGCATACATATGTAACAGATAATAATATTTCTCTCTGCCATCTACCGCAGAATTGTGTATTATATTATATTGTACCTGATCATGTATCGGAGTTTTTTGGTGCTTCACAATGAAACACATGATCTAAACCCCTAAATGTTCACCAAATTCTGAATTTAATATATACTCATACTAGATGTAATATGAGCGAGTTAACGGATTCGGGATTTAAATTTTTCAGAGGATCTCCTTTTGAGAAACGGTCAACGATGTTTATATGTAGTCTAGGCGAGGGTTTTTGGGGTTCAAATCCCTCCCAAAACGCAGGAAATTTGTTTTTTTATAGTAAAATTGATATGTAGATTATATAACTATGAAAATATACAATCTAAAACCCCTGCCAAAATAATTATTTTTATGTACGCGCCCGATGCATTCACTATAGTTTCCCGACAGGAATTTTAATCCTTTATTTAGGTGACATTTCAATCATAATGCGACTCAATTAAGGATCATCATTACATTACCTTTAAGAAATAGCAACTCTGTTTTCGACTGTTTTGTACACGAGTACGAAATAGATTTCGTTAATAAAATAGTAGATAAGGACAAATATGTATATTACATAATTAAAACTTTATTATGTATCATAATAATAAATCCATAAAATGGAGCAAGATAGTCAAGCTGTGCAACACAAAAATAATTTTTAATTCGAACTAGTAGTTGCAGAGATTAGCACGTACTAGTACCTAGTATTACCTATACTGCGTTTCGTACATTATTGAACACTTAATTATTTCAATTGCCATATTATTATTATGAATCGAGTGTGTAATTTCGAACGACTCGCTATGGTTTTTAATTAAAACAACCGTACGTGCGCGCAGAAGAGAAACACCGATGCAAACGCGACGTGTTCAGGTACGGAGTGCATCGTGTGCGAACGATGACGTTATTCATTTAATTATATTTTGTTTTACGCTTAAACGTCAAACACAAACGGGGTAAGGACAACGAACCCCGCATTTTGATGCAAAAATAATGAAAACAAGTAAATTGAAGAAATATGGTACACATGTGCTTGCATCTGTACCGTAACGACGTCACGTAAGACACGTCGACCGACAGACTGCTGTATTGAATAGTGGTCGTTATATTTGAACTGATATAATGTATATGATTTGATGAAATATCGAGAACGATCGCTCTCTGGTTTTGTTATTTTTGAAAGCGAGAACATACGAAAACCTTGTGTATGAATACTCTCACATGAAGTACTTTAAATGGCGCTAAAACTAAACCTTGAACGTGTGCGAGAGGGCTGTACAAACCAATTTGATATTGCACGAAATGTGATAAGTTTCAATATTCCAACTGGATTACGGAACAGTGAGACAAAGCTTGTCGATACGATGACCGATACTACAACAGCGCACTGATGCGAATTATTACGTTCAAAAGCCTCACGAGCGCCATGACTAGAGACCGGTGCAGAGGAGTGAGGGGGCACATTTGAGGTAAACTAAAATCGTTTGTTTTTTTATAAAACGAGCGGCACCAAAATGAAATTAGCGCTAAAACCCACAGCTTCGGTGGAGAAAAAATGAAGCACGGTTGCTAAGCAACGACGTTTTGGAGTTTTAAGACGATTTTCAAGAAGTATACACGTACACACTTTGTTTGGTGACACGAAATCGGTCGACGAAAAAGGATTGTTTGTCCAACCGAAATTTTGTGCCTGCGTTTGAGAAACCGACTTTCCCAATCAATATATTTTTATCGCGTAAAAACGATTTTTCATTTTTACTCGACAACGGCACTTTCTTGAAAAATACGAGTCGGGGTAAGTTCGTTCGTTTCCGGTAGATGGCGAATATCTCAGGAGGGAGAGGGAGGGATAAAAGTTGGGTGGGTTGGATCATCGGTAACCATTTCGCGACACTTAAACCCAGTCACGTTGGAAAACCTCCGCGTTCATCTCGTTCGCGGGCGGAACGGTACAGCGCGGACTCGGTGACTTCGTCTTGGCACGCACGTCCCGACGTCGTGTCGGACCGGATTCTTTTTTTTCTCGGTCACGGACTATTATTAGCACACGATTCGATGATAGATCACCGGCTACCTTCTTGACGTTCTACGGGGACACGTGTTCGCTCACGGTTTCGGTTCGCCAAGGGTCTATAAAACGAATGTACGCCACTGCAGCCCGGAGGAGCACGTGTCCAACGGCCATTGCTGCATGGCCTTGAAACGGAAATCGAAATCGTTTACCGATTGGTAATGCACATGTGCGTGCACGATTCGCAATGGTTTTCTCGTCGAACTGTTCGCGAAACAACTGCGCGCGAACGCGAGAATCGCTTGACCGCAACACGTGGCAAAGTTTCCAGTGCAAGTACACAATCCTGGATATTTTTTTTTTTCAACATTTTTGTATTTCTCCGTTTGTTTCTTCTGGTCATCCGGAAGTTTGCAAATATATCGCACCCGCCAACTTCGGATCGTCTGCGTTCGGTTTCGAAACGTGCTCCGAAGCTCTCCAGTCGAGTGTGTCACACGTCGCGCATCCAAAAACAGCACTCGCCCCGACCCGTCGGTAATTGGTGCTCGGTGGTCGACATGGAAATAAGGGACTAAGGGAAAAAATACACCCATTATGGCGTGTAAATAACGGTCAATTGAAAGCAAATGAATAAACCGTTAACGATGACTATAAGTATACGGTTTGGTTTAGATGACATTTTGAAATTGCCAAACGCCCAAATCACAAAACCCTTTTTCGATTGCATTTACATTCGACTGTTTCGTATCTCTAAACTTGCCTATGTATGTAGTGCGTATCACATAATTTAACTCTTCGCTTTGCTCGCCTATTGGACACAACTTATTTCTCCAATTTCAACTTGTTTTGAAGGCAAATTACTTAATTTTTCCTACTTGTAAGTACAATTTCTGATTAAACAATAATATGTTTAATGATCATATCTAATCGTATGCAACATTGTTGGTTAACGGAAAATATGCACTTAACGGTTTTAGTTATTGTCTATATTGTGTATTTCATCGCAATCGATAAAATATGACAACGTAAATGGATAGGTTTTTATAAACGATTATAAATAAGTACATCGGGGGACGAACAGAAAACGAAAACCACCTGAACGACATGTATGTGCATTCGTTGATTCCGCTGTGGAAATTTAAAAATAAAAATATATTTATTATATCGTGCTAATGTCCGATGTGGTTTCTATTTATAACCAATGTATCGAACTTTCGAATAACTTCTATTTTATTGGAACAGTAAACATAATAATATATATATTCTTTTACATGATGCAATAGATAGTTCAGTTTAATTCTGAACGCGTATCAAATTTTAAATCGTGTTCATTTCGCGCAATAGCCAAGGTTTCTAAAAGGTTCTAAAAATCTGTAATCAAACTTTAAATTCACTATTCACTATCCTTGTTTAATTAAAAAAAAAAAAAATGTTTAATATTCAAGTGACTTTTTAAAGTTTAGGCGATTTTTTTTATGAAAAAATAAACTACTTATCATAGATAAAGACGTTTTCATTTCGTTCTGAAAAACCAAATTATGTTTTTTTGATTGGAAAAAGAAATAATTTACCACATAAACTATATTATGATTTATGTACCATAATTCAGTGATAATAGTTTCTAACGTTTTCACATAATTAATTATGACGTGAAATATAAGAGTATGATTTTTATAATTCATTAAATTAAGTTAACTATTAACTTTACCCATTTGCCGAATACGTGTATGAAAGAAAAAAATGCACCAAAATTGTTTGTCTGCACCGTAACAAACATATGGTGATATATATTACACGTCAGATGTGCTGGAGCTTAATTCTTAAACAACAAGATATATTGGATTCGTCGAAAGTGGCGAACCGTGTACATCAGTCTAAATCGTATGGAAAAAATAATTTCCGAGGATCACATGCGCAGCGAAAGAAATAAAAATCGCCACCATACGGGTACAATAATGATTGGTTTGGTCAAGTTATAGTTGATTCAAGTTGTCGTACGGGCTTGTCAGTTCAGGGCAGGCAGGAGCGTATTTTAAAGGGGAGAAGAAACGATCGCCCCCCCCCTGAATCCGTATTTAAGGAATCCATTATATGTAAGATACACATTTCAAATTTTTTTAATGTGGATCATTTTATAACGAAATCATATTAGGCGAAGCTGTGAATACTCTTTTATGCTTCTTGTCAGATCCATACCTAGTGAAAAATCAATTAAAACACAAGCGTAAATTTCAAAACACATATAGGTGTTAAAAAAGAACAACATTAAAATCGATTCTAATTGGATCCGGCATTAGATAAAAAAAAAAAAAACCACAAATATTAAAGATTCACCTGATTTAAATATTACCAAACATTTGACTTGTAAATTTTGAGCTTGAATTAAAGAAAAAATGACAGCCAACTCCCACCCTAGAAGTAAGTCTAAATACGCCCCTCGAGTGTCGAGGGAGTGGTGTGCTTTCTTTAATCTTCTCTTTAATCTGAGTCGTAGCAAATCAATTATTACTCTTCCTCCAAAAAAAAAAAAATGACACTGCTGTCTGGATTTGGAAGCCACCGCGATTCCAACGCTCCGTTTCACCGAAGAAAATAATTATTCACGAGATCAAAAAAAAAAAACTATGATCGGATGGTTAGATGTCCTGACGTAACTTGGGAGACGCTTATCCACTTGTGCCCACTCCCAAGTACATCATATAACCGTTTCGTGTTCAATATGCTTTTGCGCAAAATACGATTTCTTTTTTAAAGACTTCAAACGAGCACACGTATGTCATTGTGTACATCATATTCATGTACGGAACATAACGCGCACGACCGCCGACCACAGCGGTGCATCGTGTGCGCTTATATAGGTACACAGCGTATGAAAACTAATTAATTTTCACAAAGCTTTGTGACCGTGTACGTTATAATATCAAAGACAAGGTCGTGCATAGTTTCGTCGTCGTATAACATTATATCCGTATACGGATTGTTTGTTCTTTTAAAAGTGTACGCAAATTGTACGTACACCCTGTACGTGTGTACTCGGCGGACTAAACTTGAAATGACGCGTTTTCATATCTAAGTATGTTCAAGTATATATAACGCTTAACCGAATTTACTCGGGTTACGATAAAAATAATATTGCACTTTCTACGCGTTAGATTGGTATATGTTTGGCAAACGTTTAAATAACGATCGCAATAAATGTCTGAATTTGAAATTAATACTATTGTGCAAGTACAATACCAGCCCCGTTGAAAAGTTCACGCAGCTGTCTGCGGACCACCACATCATGTGTGTAATAATTCAAAACCATTTCGATGTGACTGTACGTTCAGTCGTTGACAGGGAAATAATGGAGTCTCCTCTTTTATTATTTTTTTGCCAAGATGGTGGCGCGGACTACAAACAAGTGCGTCTGTTCTTGAAACGCGACCGCGTTACCGTTCGAAAACATACTCGTCGTTGTACTATCCAACTGTTTATCGTTATTTTATCACTATCGTTGTGTTTCAATAGCAATTTTGCATACAACAGTTTTAGCAAAAGTCACAACAACATTCGTATATAATACTTTTGCAGACGTTTAAACGGCATCTAATATTAGTACGTACACACGCACAACAATCGTGAACTCGACCCATGTCCGGACGTTGAGCCCTAAAATTATTTAAATTCCTACGTCAATTATCTAACGATTTCGACATTCGTTACGCAATCATTACGTAAGTAAAACGGTCGTCGTCGTCGTGTCGCGTGTACGGAATTCAACTGGTGCCCTCGTTAATAAACCGTCTCGTTTTGCTAATTTAAATGTTTTATAAATTAAAACGCTACATCAAACAACAATATGTGTGTGTGTGTGTGTTCGATGGGATCCGAAACAAACGGCCTCGTCTCGTCCGCGGCCCGCGAATGGTTACTTTACTTCGCAACCAAGGTATATATTTTCTTTGCAATACGTAGTCATTTTTAAACGTGCATTTCTTCGCGCGGGTTTTCTCCGATTATCGCGCTTGTAGTTCGTTCGTTCGTTCGGCTGTTGTACGCGCACTACGTGTGAACTGGAATCACTTAAATTACAGCACGCTAAGACGTGCGATTTATTATAGTATGATATAAAACCACGAACGATCTTCACGACGATTTCTGAAATTCAGGCTGTGCAGGCATGATATTCGGAGTTATATCAAAAGCAATGGTTATACCATATGAGAGTGATGGATTTCGTAAAATATTCCTGACATATACGCATTAGCGTATAGATTTAATACACAGGCTTCGTGAATGTCATTGATTTTTTTCATAAAACTGATTAGACTCAACTCGACGACTATCGTTAGAGCGGGTTTACTACAGTTTCAAATCCATATTGTTTTACATGATCGTGTATGGCAATACCGGATTTTCAATCGTTCAAATAATGACTCGGAATTATGGATTTAAAGTATTTTTTACATTTTTTTACGGCTGTACAGTTAAACAAAAAAATAAAACCCATTTTTTTAATAACAATGATTATTGAGTTGGTATCGTGAAGACCTGATTGGTTATTTGTTAATAGTTTTACTTCATTTTGTATAGAATATTACATCGATATATGGTCCAACAATTGGATTAATCGTACTTATCGTTCTTACATTTTTATGGAAGATGGTGAACTGCGGCAAAATTAAACTTTTTCTAAAAATCGATATGTAACTGTGGCAAAAAAAAATTAAGATAATACAATCTGCGACAAAACCGATAAGATACATTATAAAAACTGCAGCAATTTATTATATATACCTTCTATATATACTATATATACATATCGTTACGATAACCTATATACACGCTTATCGTTTAATTAGGAATAATATGTGTTATGACAGCTATTAGTCTAGAGTAGAGGTTCCCAACTTTTTTTTACTCACGGCACTCTTTATTATTTTCTAAAAATGTGGAGGCGCCCTATATCCTATGCCCTATACTCTATAGTTTATACTGAATACGCAATACTAATATATCGTATATTTAAATTTATATTTTATAACTTCGGTTTTATTTAACATTAATAAACAATAAAGATAAGATAAAGTCACAAGTATTTCACCGTAAATAACTTTAAAACAGTTCACATCAAATCGATAACAATCGAACCATTATGAAAATAAAAATAGATTGAACATCTCAGTATTACTATGTA
Source organism: Sipha flava (assembly GCF_003268045.1). Lineage (NCBI taxonomy): Eukaryota > Metazoa > Arthropoda > Insecta > Hemiptera > Aphididae > Sipha > Sipha flava. The sequence continues at coordinate 704,671 of NW_020271726.1, forward strand.
AAAATTATATGTGTTAATAATTAATTCATTAAATTATATTGTATAAACCTAATTAATTATACATAATAAGTTTTATACTATAGACATAGAGTATATTCTGTTTTATTACTCACAGTGCTATATTTTTCATGAAGGCGTTTAAAAATAAATATATATTTCAAATATTTTTGCAGCACCCTAAATTTAATCTCGCGGTACCTTATGGTGACGCGGCACCATGGTTGGGAACCTCTGGTCTAGAGACTTGGAGTATTACGCATAAAAATAAATAAAAACTAATTTTGAAAATTGAAAAATATTATTATTACTAACAATTATTTTAAGAGATCTTAATGATCGCGTGTAGCTAAAGGTTAACATTTTTTCCTTTATTTTTAAAACATACTTTTTCAAAAATATCTTGAAATTCTTCCATCTTCTTTTATTTGTCGATGTTCGTTCATAAATTTGTATTTTTGCTTTGTCACTTTATTTCTCTTTTGTATTATTCCTTCTTCTGAACTTTTAATTTTTATATATGTGTCAACTCATATATAACTAGCATTATCAAAAATAAAGGAACCTATATTACCGATATGTTTCGTTAAAACTTAAAAATACATTTGGATTTACAATTACCACTTTGTACGCAAGACACAACATTTTATAATTAATTAAACGATATACGTGCAAAGGTACACATAGTTACACATAGTTAGGTATATACGAGTATATATATATATATATATATATACATATATGATTTAGGTACTATAATAAATAGTATATATAGAAGTTAAATATATAAAATGAATTGCCGTAGTTTATATATAGACTTTTAGAAAAAGATTAATATTTCCGCAATTTACATATAGCCTTTTTTATAAATCGCATCTCAGTCATAAGTACTTAAGTTGAATAAAATTAAAAATAATTATTTTTTACGTTTTATAAATCATAGTCGTGTACTGTGAAGTATATAATATGTACATATTTTGTTTTATTCTGTTTAATATGTAGACCCACTTATCTTGTAAGTTACCATTTTATAAAACGCATTAATTACGGTATAAATTATTTATTTGTTGCAAAAAAATAAAAAATTGTTACTTAATGCATTGAAATATAATGGACCATGATTATACATTATATTATAAACGCTAGTGAATTGTTGGGCAAAATTTAAAAATTTATGTTGGTCGAATCAACTAAAAACCAAGAGTTATAACTTTATACTGAATACAGCTTTGTCAAATGATACGTAGGCTGTCCCATAAATAAAGTGCAAAAATATACTGCAAAATGAAAAATGAATTTATAACATTAAATTTTTTACACGGCGAAAAAGATATATTTTACTATTTTTCTACATTGTCACTATTCAAATTGATGCATATTTTCGAATGATGGAGTAACTTGAAAAACGGCATCTCGGAAATATTTTTTATCGAAGTGTTCGGTAACTGCGTGCATACGCATCATCAAATTTTTGATTTCATCATCATTTTCTTATCAAAAAATGAAAAAATAAATGCTGACCGATATATGGAAAGGTTAGAAAAATTGAAAGAAAAAATTGTTTTTAAGAGAAGAGGGTAATTTTGATCGAAAAATGCAAGACTGCTACCAGTGGCGGATTTTGAATTTTAACCGACCCGGGAGAATTTCGTTTTACCGGCCCAAAACACCATAAATACAAAAAATTTAATGGAAATGTAGGTAGTAAAATTAAAAAATAATAATAATTCTAGTTGGGTTAAATAAATGAATTAACATTCCTAATTTATAACTTACTTAAGTTATACAAGTATTATTAATATATGTTATTTGACATAAAATATTATAAAAAATTGTGATAGGTAAACAGTTGCAATATTTTATATAAATTACAAAATTCAATAAGGTAGAACATGCTTGGAAGTCAAAAACTTAATATGACAGTTTTTTATTTAAGAAATCACTACTATTTTTTATGATATCAATAATTTCTTCTGAGCCTATACTATGTAATATACTTTTTTCCACATTCATAAGCATAATGCTTCTAATTTTTCTTCACTCAATGAATTTCTTAGTCGTGTTTTGATTATCTTTAGCTTAGAGAATGACCTTTCACACGCTACCTGGTAAATCAAATTGTATCATATAATTAAGTATTGAAATAAGAATTATAAAATTTGAAATGTATATCACCTGTGTACATGGAAGTGTAAGCAGATACTTATAAGCAAGAAACAAAAAATGGTATGCATTACTGTACAAATTATACTTCAAAAGTACATTATAATAACAGTAAGGACAATTCTTGCAAGATTTGCAGTGTATTTCTTTAATATTTGAGCCCATTTCATCACTTATTTCTTCTTCAATATTATCTTCACTACATTTTTTATAGTATTCAGGTACAGTCTTTTTTGACTGATCCCAGGATGATGAAAAATTTAACAATTCATCTAACAATTTAGTATAGATCAATTTGTCATCAAATTTTTTCAAGATTTTGGAAAGCTCAAGTAGTGTATTTAATTTTAATTCTGTATCATGTATATCTTTAAAGTTATTTGGTGACAAACATACTAAATCACAGTACAGTTTTTTATTGGAGGAGAATCTTTCATCCATGCAAGATATTGTTTTGTCAAAAAATTATATTGTAAACTTCAACTGTAAATTTTTGCTCAGCATCAATATTGGTTGATCTGATGTCATCTGATCAGCCATCTTTTTTCATGCCTACATCTGATTTTTGGAAACTCTTTTTCATTTAAAATATCCATATTATGTTTATCTTCAAATGTTTTTTCAACTATAGTTATGAATTTATCTACTTCAGATTTCACATCTTTCATACTTCTCTGAATTTGTTTTAAATTATGTAAAGCTTCATTTACTAATTCTTGAGATTTTATCAAGTCAATTCCTGAGGTTTGTAGGTATCTAGATAAAGGTCCAACACTTTTAAAAATTTGAATGTAAATTAACGCTGTTAATATTAATTCATAACTCATAAATGCTTCTTTTAGATTTCTAGCTTTTGCTTTAATTTCAGAGTTAAAGTCAGGAGATGTTTGAATTGTATCTAATGATATTATAAGTTATATAAAAAAGTTATCCCTACCAAAAATAGTTTGTAAAGATTTTTCTTTTGGTCATCACCGTGTCATTCCAATAATTTTTTTTTACTATTTTCTCCTACAGTATTTTTCTAAACATTCATTCTTTTATAAGAGTCTTTAAAAAACACAACAACTTCATTAAATATTGAAAATAGTTTTACAGCAGGCAAAACAGACTTTGTAAAATCTATTAAGACTAAATTAAGAACATGACTGTAACACCAAACGTGTACTTGTCCTTGTGATGATTTAGTAAGCCATGAAGAAAAGCCATTATACTGACCTTGCATATTTGAAGCTCCGTCAGTAGAGTTACCAATACAGTTTTTTTATATCAAGTCCACTACTTAACAATTTATTTTCCAACATTTAATAGAAATTTTTTCCTTTGGTTACTGTCATAGTCACAACTGATAAAAGTTTTTCATGTACACCACTGAAATTCACATACCGTACAATAAATGAATATTGATCCTGTACTGAAATATCTTGGGTAGTATCCATCAGTATTGAAAACATAAGTGCCTCTAAAATCTGTGAAGATATGTTTAGGGTACTTATGGAATCAATCACCATATTGACCGTGGTTTTTGAAATGAAAGTAATCTTTGAAACTTTTCCTTAAATGTTCCCACTATTTTCTTTATGCTGAACCTTATTAATTTACGAATCAACATGTTCATTTAAGACAATATCATAATTTTTTAAAAGGAGCAATATTTTCAAAAAATTGCCATGATCTAAAATGGGTTTATTTAAAGACGAAGTTAATTCGTTTCTATGAGCTCGGTAACTCAGTAATCTCTTACCGATTAGTTTAACTATATCTATGATACGCTAAAGTATTTGAATATTTTTTTTAACTTCTTCTTTTTGTTTCTTCTTAAAATCAGAAAATAATAATATGTCAATGGTTTTGTTACTTGTATGTAAAAGATATGATTCAGAATAAGACATATGTGTTTTGCTAGCTTCATGTTCTTCTATACGTTGATATACATGTGTCCGAATTGATAAGCCTTTAGTGAATAGATTAGATTCTATAGAAAAAGCTAAGCATACACTACAAAACAAGCTTTTTGATTGGTTATCAAAACTTTCTCGGAGATACGTAGTACCAAGACAGTAAAAGTCGGTTAGCTTTTCAACTTAATATTGAACTGAGCCCCCTAACTGAGCCCAAAATTCAGATAATGGTTTGCTTTTAAATAATGTCTGATAGCAGCTATCCGAAATCATATCAATGAGAACTAGTGATGAGAATTATTCGAGTATTCGAATATCAGTATTCGATGCAACAATACAATACGTAACGAAAATTATTCGGTTAAGTTTTCGCGCAACACAAAACGTTTAATAATAATAGGTATTGTTCGGTCCTGTTACATATCAACAATAAGGCGTAGTTGGTAACACTACCTCGTGTCCTGGCGTGGATGAGTTGGTAAC
>NW_020271726.1:709224-733224 GCF_003268045.1 Sipha flava
CTATACGTGTGGCAATCGACCGGATTCTGCCGTGGCGATAAGCTCTCGTAATATACACCTGCGAGAATTTCGCGCGCACAGGTATTGTAGCATTGAATACTTATATTCGAATGTTTGAATATACATTATATCTCTAATGAGAACCTCGTTTCCTGTTGCATTGAGAGTTGCTGGTTTTGATCTCAATAAAAATGAATTTATAATCCACTCATAATTTTTTCGAATTGATTCTTGAGCATCTTTTGGTAAGTATAAATTCAAATTTTGAAGCAAATAATTTAGGTGTTCTTTAATTATTTCTAATAATAATTCATTCATTGTTAAATTGTTTTCTTATAAAAAGTTTGAAGTCGTTGAAAATCATGACATGATTTTATTGTCGACATTTCTCATTTTTTTCGTCTTTCCGTGCACTCTACTATATTCACTATTAGTGATTTTATAAGAGTTTCAGAGAAGGTGTGTAGTTTGCCACCAAGAACCAGTTTATAACTTATTATGTACGATACTTTCAGTGATTTTTCGGAATGTGTCTTTACATGAGACCCAAACGTTTTCTGAGTTGCATGGAGCTCATTCAACTCATTCTATCTTCTTTTTTTTTAAATAGTTTTCAGTTTTATTTATGAAATCAGGATGTGTTTCAAAATGCTGTTTAATCTTAGCAGAAAGTATTGAGCTATTAGGCAAAACTTTATTACATATCACACACTGAGGACATTAAGGTTGTTTCGAAATATCGTCGTTTCGTACTGTCAAAAATTCTAAAATTCGATAATTATATACAATTTTCTAATCGGGATTTCACGCAGTATACATATCGGTTAATTATGACATACAAGTCTTTATGAAATTTGTATTCAATTTAAATAACGAACATTTTTTTAAATTTTTTGTGGTGTTACAAACGGAGCCCTTGGTAAGCAAGGGCTTCGCGGAGCATAGTTTGGGAACCGTTGATGTAGACGAACGGTATAATATATCTCATTCATCGTGTACATTTTCTAAAGTGATAAATTAATTTTTCATCATTCAGTATACTTTTGTATCTTATTTATCGGGCAGCCTACGTAAAAGTTCTTCTCTTTTATTAAAACTTTAACAACTTTCGGCGTATTCTGTATAAAAATATTTTTTATTATATAAACCTGAAACGTCCATACATGTGTTGATGTACAGGATATTGCAGTTCGTACAAGAATTTAAACAATTTACGCTGGAGGCATTTTTTTTTTCTCTTTTGCGCATCAAACTGTAATACTTTTCTTGAACATTATTTGATAAAAAATAAAAGTTCAAGGATAAAAAATGCATTTCTTGCACGATGATGATCCACATCGTAAAAAATAATAAAAGGAAAATATTACCCATACATAAGTTATTATAGAGCCTACATACATACAATACCATACAATAGGTATTGTATAGTACATAATGTATATGTACTACATATTATTATGAATATATATATATATATATATATATTGGTTATATATAAATAGCTTATAATAAACTTTATGGGACATACTGTTCAATTTACAGCGTATAGTAATAAAAGTAGCTAGAATCGCGGGCAATCGCACCTTACGTACATACTTATCGGAGTAAAACTACGATACATGATATGTGTTGCGATTTTAAAATTGAACATTGGAAAATAGGAATTCTTCATTATTTTCTCGTATTATATATAATTATCTGAATTCAATATTTAAGCTCAATGGTCTACGGGTTTTATTGGGGAAAAAAAACTTATAGATATATCTAAACACTATATTTTGTCATGACGTTATAAGCACGTTATAAGCACTTCTGTGATGGACGAAAAAAATATTGCGACTAGGATATCCAAACACGGGTCGTTGAAATACTAACTAAAGACCGCCAATCATAATTATCACGGATAGCGTACAAAAGCTTTGACGTATCTGACGTTTCACTAGACCCTGTCCCTGACAACCTCACTCGATCATTTTGAAACTCTAATTGCTCACTGCAGTCAATCCTGTGCAGTCCTTTTATTTTGGCCAATAAATGTTGAACGTTTAAGATTTCATATAAATCAATGTGATTGGATATTCAATCATTTTTATTGTTCTTTTTTTGTTTTGGAAATGATCAAAACTTATTATACGTGATTCACGCACGACTATTGTTTCGTTTTTGAAACCCAACAAGTTCATCCACGTTTTTGATCTTGATATTGATATACACGTAAGACGCGGTCCGGTGCAGTAGCTACAGATGTGCAGAATTAATTCGTGCGCATGTTAATGCAGTGGCCTTGAACGATTTGCGCAAGCTCGTGGACGTCCCTGATTTGCAGGATCGAGAACCCACGCGAAAATAATACGCCAAAAAGTAACCGCAAATGATTGACCACTGTTGTCCGGGCCCCGAGTCCGGTACGTTTGCGTCGAGTGTCATATTTTCGGCAATCGTTTTTACTCTCATTGTCACTCTCATATCGTGACTGTTACGTCTTCCTTTATTATGTCTACTTTATGTCTTCTTTCTTTGTGTTCCAGGAGCGCAGTCGATCGGAGAGACAACAGCCACGCGGATGGACGAGTCCGGCGACGATTACGTGCTAACGCCGTTGGCTGAGGACGCGGATGGAGGCGCAGAGGACGATGGGTCCGTGGTGGCGGCCGAGGACTACGTGCAATCGCTGGTCACCATCGAGTCCAACTGGGCCAACGGTAAGTAACTTGTCGGATTTTTTTATTCAGATCCAGTGATTTGTAACCATTATTAATTCGAATAACTATAGTGCCTATATTTGTATACAGCAGTATAATCACAATCAGTTGATAGTGCAGTGCTTAACGTTTGCTTGCCAACGTATAAAAATACATTAAAATAGAAAAATAACGTTTTATTCTAGTTTCGATACACACTTTCCAACACATACAATTGAAATTAATAATTTTATTTATTGTTTGATACCATTTTGATTAGTAAAAAAAGAAATAAAAAACTAACCGACACATTTCTTCCCCTTTCAACTTTTAGCCCAGGGCTATAGCCCTCTCCCCTTGATCAGGCCCTGGAAAATCGACATATTATTTCTGAAAACAAACGTCTGGTGTACGGTTCAGGCATATGGGCCGGTCTGAGTCCGTGTCCGACGTGACATAACTTAATGCAAATGAACGTTGTTTCTCTTAATGAGATAAAATAACAATTTATCGGCGATCGCGCGATACGCCTTACAAGTTATAAGTTAACAGTTTGCGACTAGTCGAGAGCTGCTGCTAACATTTAGAACATTCACCACTCTTAGCACACCCACCCTTCTTTGCTCGGGCCTCAACCCTTCAGATTTACCCTCCCGAGCATACACCGCAAAAGTTCAGCATGTAGAACATAAGATTTGTATCGCACGCAGCGGTACACATCACACATTCGTCGTTAGAGGATATCTGATTGCGAGCGGTACTCAGCAAATAATAATAATAAGTGAGCATGAAAGCCTTTTTTTTCTTTTTACTTAAGTTTTTACTTCGCTTTCGTTTTAAAGTTAAAATCCGAGTTAAACATCGAAAAATCGGTGTTTAGCCGTTCCGGATTTAACATACTGCACAATACAAACTGAAAAAAGTACGAATTTTTCTGTTATTTTTTTTTCCTTCCCTCACACCGTTTACTTTTGACACGTTCGGTTTGCTTGTATACTCGACGACGACCGTAATAATAGTACGATGTATAAAACCGTATCTTTACGCACAGCGAGTGACTTTTATAAATCAAATATGTCGGAGCGAAAGAAGCTTAAAAGCGAGTATTTTCGATTTGTATTTTATTTTTCATTCAATCATGACCCGAAGAAGGTTTGACTTTTTTTTTACCAATATTTTATACGTAATGTTTAACAAAATGTTAAAAAGGAAAAAAACAATAAATAATTATTATTATTGCATACCTCATAAATATATGAATTCATGGTTCGTATTTTCATGGATTTTCATATCGATCTTGCCAAGTTATGTTTAATACTACTTGAAAAAGAAATTAAACTCTAGATGCCTGGATTAAATATGTAAAATCATTTCGCATTATTTTTGTATTTTTGAAGGGTTTGAGTTATTTGGGATGTTTATACAATTTCCTATTTTATACTATAAGTCATATTTTTTATATTTCTATAGAAATATAAAGTATTTATTTTTTTATACACTATGAAAAATATAATTGGAGTGGAACGAAGCTTAGAAATATTATGTAAATAAAAAATATTTGTTTACTAAATCGTACAAAAATTAGGAGCTATATATTCTAGGTCCAATCCTTAATAAGCTAAAAATAGCTTATCCTAAGCTATTTTTGAAACAAAATTATTTAATGATTTAAAATCAATCTCATACAATTAAAGTTCCATTTATTTTTGTGAACAATTAATAAACTCAGAAATACTCAAATTTCTTTTATCAATTTCACGGATTATATCAAAACATTCAATTATTTTTCGCATCACATAGTAACGTGCCATTTTATGCAATTTTTAGTGCATATATTTATTGTCATCAAGACGCGCTTCTATACCGCTCGTTTTACAAAATTTATTTAATACATGAGTTCGAGGGTTCGTATCAGGTACGACTCCAAGGAGGGGGAGGCACTGGGGCCATGCCCCCCCCCCAGGCTTTTTTAAAAATTTAAAAAATATATAATGACTAATATGGATAAAAATATGTAATTTTCAGCTCTTTGTTGTACCTATACAATGCGTATAATAACGATAAACGACATATGACCGATCCGTCGCGCACCCGAACCTCACACGTTTTCCCGTTTTCAGCCGATGATAATATTGCTATGTCGTCACGGTTCAGCGCGATAGAATTAAATGAGCATTTCAAACCGTTTTGTTGCACGTAGTTAATCCGATACATCGGTTGGAATCGCAGTTAGACTGTATAGTATTACTACAGAAGTTGTTTATTATTAAAACACAAAACCGTGCGCTATAAGGTAACAAAAATATGTAACACTAAACCGAAAACGATGAAACACGCATGCGTCGTTTTTCAAAAAGGTTTCGTTTGGCGATTTCACTACATTGCATAATACTAATAATATCAACGGACCAGAATATTTATCTATATATATCACATAATATTACATAATAGTAACCTAACCTAATCATCGTAATAATAGTCCGCTCAATACGTTTGCGATTGTCGTGTCTACGTACGTTTCTCGAATGTCGACGGATCTATCTCAAATATTATTAAAATGCTTCGAAAATATTAGAAAAACCTGGATTTCGATATGAAATATTAAAAACAGTGTATTTGATTGTTCAATTGTTTTGTCGTTATAACAACCTTTCGGTATCAAAAATACGGGACACGTATACTTTGTTGACAATATTCAGTTTTATTTATTAGCATGCCAATGGAATATTATGAAATATTGTTGATTTGTATAGTTCCTTAAAATTAAAAAATAATAATATACATGTTTGTAGTACAAAATTAAGTACCCATAAAAACAAATTCTAACGAACGTACCTATATTAAAATATTAACAATAAAATAAGTGTAGCGCTCTCACTTGTATTATAATATTCATAGCATTGATTAAGTATGCTTAAATAAAACGAATAATCGTTCGGTTGTAACTTGTAGATATACGGTACAGAAAAAGCACGGACCTATAGATTTTCAATATCAGGATCAGGGCCGCGTTTAACGGGGGGAAATTTCCCCGGGGCAGCAAATATTTTATTGTCACATTTGATAGTTTTTAAATTTATATGTGAGATATAATTAATAATTATAGAATACAAGTATAAGTAATAATGTGCTATTTAAAATATACATAATATAGATATTAGTAATTTGTAAATTGATTGCTCTTGTATAAATAACGCTTCTATCCCACCCGTTAATACGCTACTGACTGTAATTAATAGTGTGTTGTATACAATTTTAAATTTGAATTTTCTTAAGGGCTGCATATTTAAATTTTCCCCGAGGCGGCTTGACAGATTAACACGGCACTGATCACGATATTCGTGTATTATTTTAAGAAACACTCAAACACAGGACGTACTGCGTCTGAGCGCTCATTCAGCCAGGACGCGGGACGAATCGTATAAAAACAGGACTGTCCCGTGAAACACGGGAAGGGTGGTCAACCCTGCGATCTCATGATCGCGTGTTGATATGTATTTATCCACAACTATTTCCACAAACGTAACGTGTTGCATACACGAAACCGAGTTGAAATCGGCAATCGTTGGTGCATCGCAACAATTACGAACATCAACCGCCAAACGATTACGTGTGAAAACGAATTATTCGTTCTTTTCCGCGCAATTGTTCTCTTTAAATATTTGTTCAGACCTTTGATTCGCGTTACGTACATTTTATTCGTTGACCGTTGTATCGATAAATTGTACGCGCCAGCTCGGTGATATGATGAACTTATCGGTTACATAATCTATTTATTTATGCACCTAATTACGTGCGAGTTACGGTTATTACTGGCGATTCGTGGAAGCGTGGTGAACGTTATTTATAACTCGTTATCTATTGTTGCAATGTTCAAATATTTGTTGTTGGCGCTACCGGTGCAAATATTTTATTTTCTAAGGTCAAAATTCAAACGATAAGAATATTTCACGCACACACACAAATATACATTTGATGAACATGCCGCGATGTACGCCAATGAATGAAAAAATAAGAAAAATAGTACCTCGTTATTACGATGAAAACGGAAATGATGTAATAGGTTTGTTTTTTTTTTTTTATATATAACGTTGTGTTACCGTATGTCCACGCCTGGATGCCGTATTGGTATACGCGCATATATATATCGCGGTAAATAATAATAAAACATCGTCGACGGACGTGCCACTAGCAACGCACATCGATTTCACCAGCCGTTGCAATAATAGCCGTCCCGTTGACGCGTGACGACGTCAAGTACGTTCGACGTGAACATTTTACACCGCCAGTGGTACGGTCGAGTTCTGCGCGAACGAATGGCTAACAAACGCGCGAGTGTGGTTAGTTCATGGGTCGAACCGATTTTGGTAACGATATAGTGGCACGAGAAGCGTAAAACGACACCACAGGGCCGTTCACAGGGGAGCAACGGGACCGTTTGCCCCAGGCCCCATTGTTAGAATATTTTTTAAGGGGCCTCATAAAGTCTTGATCTATAGCTAATAATTAATAATAAAGCCTTCGATTACGTTGAGCAATTTTAAACGCTGCGTGTTGGCGATTAAAGTCGCGCGCGTACGAGCGTGTAACGACTTGTCCGATTACATTGGGCGATTCAATTATAAATAATATGAACAATATTCAATTCAGTTATGTAAGTATGGGATGCAGTACACGAATTTAAATGAGCTTGATTGGTTAATGTTTGGAAAATACGTTTTATAAAAATACGTAAGAATTTTGTTATTCTCAGTGAGAATTTTGTTTATCATATCTTATTATTATGGTCGAAGGGCTCCCAAATTAATTTGTCTCTGGCCCCAAAAAACCTTGGAACAGCCCTGCAACGCCAACCCGATTGCGGGAAGGAAATGAGAACGAAACCGTAGTGTGTCATATGTTTTGTTCGCGACTAGTTACACGAATACCCGGAAATGCTCTAACGGTTAGAGTCTAACCTAATCTAACGACTGTCTTGCGGTGAAATTGCAACGAGAGGAATACATGCGACAAAAGCATACTAATATTATATCGTTGGACAAAGGGACATCGAGGTATGCTCAAAAGCCATTTGCGAACGTCTCAAGTGCGATTTTAAGGGTTGCTATTTAACGCGATTTCCCTTAATTGAAGAACAAGATACAGTGATAAGATAAAAATAAAGAGAGAGGGTTATGTGTATTGTGGTCTACCTCACTGAAATAAACCGTACCAATTATAATTATTATTTTTGCGTCACGAGATTGCACTTCTGCAACACTTAAAAAGTTAAACGTGGTACATGCGCGGAAGATGACGATGTAACGACTGAAAATAATCGTATACCTTATGTACCGGCATTGTCGTTATTGTATGGTTTTCGTTGAATATCAAGTCAACGTCTTACAGTGAGTCGATATAGTTTTCAAAAATTTACAACGAATTTCTATACTTTTTTTAAATGTCGTCTAATTGGTGCGTGACAAATGTAAATCGATCCCGAAAACATTTTAATCGAAGTTTCGGCACACGTATTACGATGTTAATTTGTTTTTATACGTTTCAAACACAATATAATAATATGTTAATAAACTAAATTTTACCTGCTTGGTACCGCAACAATTTAAAAACTTCACGTAACTGGCGGAGCAGATGTAGATGAGAAAAAAGTACAATTTATACGTTGCTCTGCGTCGTTTTCGTAACTAAAATCTCGTGAAATTCTTCATTTGTACACTTCTCTGGACTATGTGCTCCAACCGGTGTGTGTATATATATGTATTCAATTATGTATACAGTGTATACATGTATTCAGTAACTGTATACAGTTATGAACACGCACATTATTATTATTATTATCACATTATTATCAAACCGAACAGTCAGCACCGAAAGCGCTCGGAGCGCAGTATTTTCAAGCCCGACGACGGTTTATTTGATGTGATAATAATTGTTTGTTTTGTGTAATATAATAATGTACGACGCGACAGTTTTACTTTGTACCGAATCGCACGAAAAACGGTGCCATCACGGGAAAGCGAATACCATCGATCGTCAACGATCACTGACGAACCGCTATCGCAAATCAGGTACCTGACGACACATGGGTTACGCAGAAAACCACGAAACGACCAACGCTGGAAATAATCGCACTCCGTTTGGCTGCATTGACAATTGAAGAACAATTATGTACCACACAATACCACGTGGTGATCACGTGACAAGGTTCTTGCGGTCGCCGGTTACCATGTTTTATTCAACGCGATCGGGCACCGAAGAAATCGATCGACGGTCGGAGTGACGTGCGCGTGACGAGGATAACGTTTAATTGGAAAACTTGTTCAGGACGACGAGACGAGTCTGTCTCGCGTCCATTAGCGGCACGTGCTACGATATTAAATCGTGTGTTATTATTCTGGAGCTGAAACGACACGGACTGCATGCTACGTACGTTCTTAGATCGTTAGTAGCCGCTGCTCCTGCCCTCCGCCATCATCGTCGCCGTGGAGAAGATACGTACATCTAATATTTCAAACACGGTTACTTATAGATCCCCGGGGCCGAAACGTCCTGTCAACGGTTCACCTCGGCCAAGGGAACGGCTTTAAAAATAAGTCTCGGGTGGGCCCTCCTCGTCGGCGGCAGCGGGGGGGAGGGGGGGGGGGACAGTGAATAACGACAGGTCATTAACGTTCGAGCCGTGGGGTCCCCGTCACGTGAAAAATCGTCGCGACACCTGTGGCACGACGTACGGACGGCAGTGATCGCGAGCATAGGCGGACCCAGTTTTACATTTGTGCCCCGTAATTTTTTTAAGTTATTTGTTTTAAATATAAAGGGAAGGCTATAAACAAATTCGAATTGTTACTGAACACAAAGTTAATGGTAATAATATAATTTTACCTGGTGTCTGCGAGTTGCTTGATTGACATCACGTTAAACGAAAGCAGAAATACCAAAATTATTATTTTGTTAACCATAGTTATCAGCGCTGTGTCTGTTTTCGAGAAAAGGCAATGTTTTTTAGCTAAAAATAGTTACTACCACTATTAAACCACTATTAGAGCGAGATTTTCATGTCGACGACAATGACATTGAACATAATTTAACAATAACAATAAAAAAGTACGTGTAGACCGTGTAATGATTTAAATTCTAAAAATAAAGGCTTCGTTAATTATATTAGACGAGTAACGACGTATTATTGTAAAATAACGATTGGTTAAAAATACCCGGCACACCCCGTAGATCCACCTATAGTCGCTTGTACGGGGAGGCGCGCGTACTTGAGCAGGTGGGCGGAATCGTAAACAGCATGCCAAGCGTTCGTCGGTAAGGTTTCAGTAGATTAGGCCCGCGGGCACTGTAGTCGACCAGCCCAAAGACGAACGGCCTTCAAAGGATCAAAATAATCTGTAACAATACAACGGTGTTAGCTCGTCGGTCGCGATCCGCAGTGTACACTCATCGAACCCCGACCCATTGTAGAGTCCTGCAAACGTTCGGTTTGTCGGACGGATGAAATTTGTGTTGCTGTCGACAAATATACGATCAGGCATTGCACCGCGTTAACAGCGCACGGATTTCGTTGGTTTGTCGGTCAGTTGGTTGCCGTACGGCGGATCACGGTGCATCCACGCTTCCTGGACGGTCTTAGGTCGTCCGATTCGGGTATTGGTCTAGGGACGAAATCGAAACTGACAGCCGACTGCGGTCGCACGTGGTTCTCTACATGATGTATAACAAAGATGGGCAACTCAAAACTACTGGAGAGCCAACTTTTAGAAAATTAAAATCCAGCGAACCAAAGCATAGGAAAAAAAAGGATCATTCAAAATGCGAATTTTAATTAACATTTGTTTACACCGAAATAATAAATTCAACACGCACAACAGCACGACACGAATGATGCGAAGAAACTGATATAGTTAAAGAGTTCGGTACAAACAGCTATGATTGAAAGCTATACGTATACATACATATGAAATTTAGACATTTAACAATTTTTAATACCAGTTGACAATTATCATATCGATAAGATGGAGTATAGACGATAAATTTTAAGATTGTATAATGTGATTTGATAATATAACTCGGGCCAAATAAAAAAGGCTCACAGGCCGGATGACAAAGATGGACACTGCTTTGAAAACTGTACACAACTCGATATTAGCGAATCATCAATCGGAATATGATTGTATCGGTATTTATGGATGGTTGAAAAAATTTTACGAGAACTTGAGCACTCAACATTTCTTTAACACTCCATATAATAAATGTAGTGAAATTCAAGATATTACATACATTTAAGTGCGTTGATAAACATTTTGATCGATAAATTATGTACGTATACTTACTCCCGTAACAATAGCAGTCGTTAGAAAATTGAAAACAATCGAACAGAGAAGATAATATTTAACTATTTTTTGATATTTAATTTTGGCTTAAATAACATGATTTATTAATCTATTATATGCGTGTAAAATAAACATTCTGGATAGTAATAATAAAAATTCTTAAGATATTTTATTTTAATTTTTTTCTTGAGCCGTTCCCCGGGCCAGGGTGAATTTAAGAAAATGGTAACTACCAAAATGTAAATCTTGGGGTTAAAACTTTTGGGAAAGTATTAAGTACGTAGTTTCGTTTTAGCCTGGAATGCGTCTCAATATTAATATTCTGAAAATATTTTCACAGCGCATAACCAGATTATAATTTGTTTGTATATTTACGCGGTTATAAAGTGTATTATTTTAAATGCTGTCGAGGGGATAGACAAAGTATAGGAAACGAGAAAATAGCGTTGAAGAAATCTGGTTCCTTTGAATAATTTCATTATGTGCCGGTAAAAAAAGAGTCTCTAACTCTAAAAAACCTGCACCATGCTTAGCATCCTGATTCGTATTAAGTTATACAGTGCGTGGTACGAACGAGTACTTAAGAAACACGAACCTTCTCCCTTAAACTCCTTTTATCCCTTGAAAATTTGTTCAATTACATTAGTACACTTATTTTTATGAATACGTAACATTTATAAAATTATGAAGAAATAAACGATTTATCATTATTTTTATTTATCGCCAACTACATTGTGACTAAAAATATTTACACTTGTTATTAGAGTAATTACTGGGGAAAAAGGAAGTTACGTTAAGGAAAAATCTTTAACGTGACAATGCGTTTCTTGCGTTCCATCGAGTATTCATGCGTGGTATATATAATATGTTTTCGTCGGACAGAAACGATCGGAATTCGTTGTTTCCCGATCTGAAATATACGTTGTAAAATTATACTGTGTTACAAATAATAAGAATAAAAAAAAACACTTTTGAAAAGTTATTCGTCGGGAAAATAATGATACGTAAATACATAGTAAGTACACGAATTTCGAACCGCGAGTGAACAGGCTAAAACTGTAATAAAACTGACAGCGCCCTGTGTTCAGCGAGTAAAATATAGAAAAACGTTCAATAAGGAAGTTTTATGAGATAACTGATGATCCGAACAAGTTATTATTATTGTTATTTGTGTTTTTCATAAGTTTAGTCACGCAAGATTATAATACTAACCGGATTAGCCTATATGTTGATGTTGTAAACATAATGAAAACGGTATGAAAAAAAAAAAAAGAAAAATAATAATAGTACGCAAACTCTTTCGCCACCGTCTGGAATACGTTTTGCGTTTGAACATGTTCACGGGCACGTTTTCCTTTACCGATCGCACCAGGCAGGACTCGAGCATTGTATACGAATCACACCCGATCAGACGCGCGCGTGCACAATGAAAAAATATACAAGAAACAAGAATGAAATAAAAAAAAAAAATTAAACCGTATAATTAATCGCGCCCGTACACGCGTGTAAAGTCCGATTGTTTTTCAACCTTTCTCTCGCCGTACGTTTACACCGACACTGTACGGGTTATGTGGGTCGATCGTGATCAATTACATGCGCGTGATCCAACTGTCGTCGGTCGGACGTCCGTCGTCGTTATCATAACAACTTGAGCGCATCTTATCGATGGCATTTCGGAGACGGTGTATTTTTAACGCCTTTTCCTTGCCGAGAGTCGACATTTGGCCCGTGAAATTGTCCAGTTCACCATTTATAATATCATATGCAAATAACTTCGCGCACGGTCTCGTGCGTCAAATCCCTCCGACGGAAATCCATGGAATTACCGCAGCGTTTCGATCGTTTCCGGGATCTGATCGTTCTTAAAAATCTCAAAAATATGGGGGACGGTAAACAAAAACCGTCCGCGTAAAACGACTCCTCGATTCAACAATGTTCGTTCGACGATCGGCCAAGAGTGCGTGTTTTTTTTTGCGAGGCCGAATTCATTATTATTTATACCTTTGCGCTGCAGTAAACTTTATCGCAAACTAGATTACGCGCATACGGTCCCGTCGAAACGTTGACAGTTCCAATCTTGTTTTCTCTCGCTTCGGGCACCGCGAGACTAACATGTGTTCACATTCGATTCGGTTCACGATCATTTTATTACGTTGCCAATAACGAAATTCGTAAACTTCGTCGTAAACCACCGACGGATTTGCGCGCGCCATGTCTCTTATCGTACGTAGTTTCTTGTTCGAAGCTGGATCCAGATGCAATTAAGCATTACGGTGAGATCGTTGAACGAAAACAAAATGAACGAAATGAAATGTCACATCAAGGCCAAATGTAATTTTAGCTCCCAAATGTTTATAAAGAATTTGTATAACAAACATCAGATATAGTATTTAATTTCGTAATATGTCAATTGCTACCATAAATCTCCTCACCCCTCATCCCCTCCGCATATTAACATAAAATTAAGAATTTCAAATATGATTTAAAATGCTCCGTATTTTTAAAAAATAAATCTGGGATCCCTAACGCGGTCATCGTGACCATGTAACGCGTACGGTCATAGCGCATCCGACACATGAGAAGTGTCGATGGAGCCTGTACGATGGACGAACGCGTAAGAAATGTGACGCCACAGAAAAGTGTTGAGAAGTTCGTTGGACCCGGGGAATCAGTATATATACATACTTAGGTGTTGTACGTGAAGGAACTTCATTATGTTGTGCGATGGGAAGGATAAATTACCGAGTACGATCAGCCACGAGGTTCGGCGAGAAGAGTTGATTAAAGAAGGCGCACGCGAGTTTATGAAAAAAAAAAAAAATTTGCTCCAATTAATTATATTGAGCCGACCCAAGAACGTTAAGATATAAGCTAATGGTGAGAAAGAATTAATAACAATAATCAGTTTAGCGCTATAAAACGAAAAATTAACGAGTCGATCGGAAAAGAAATATTTAAATTTATAAAAACAGTTGTGCTCGTTTTAATGATTGAACATAGTAACGTAATTATTACTTCTTATAATTCGAACGCGATAAATCAAACAATATTTCTATTTCATTTTTGCTTATAATTTTCGAATCAATAAGTAAAATCCGATTAATTTCCTACGGTGTGCATTCGATTATAGAAAACAGGTGAGTTTCGAAGTCAATTATTGAATCGACTAACCGTATAGTTATAGTCATAAAAGTTACGGAGAAATACATTTTTAATTAGTATTATATATTTTAGCTAGTGTTTATGTGCGAAGGAAGCGTGGGCAAGAGAACGAGAAGAAGAGATATGAGAAAACATGTATAACATGTATAATTATGTTATTAATGTACGACCGAACAGTAGGAATGAGCAGGAAACCTGCGAATCAATCATCGGATTGATGGTACCTATTACAAATGGAGCATGCTATTAATATATACTGCCGGTAATTTTTCCGACATCGAGACGTGGTTCATGTTTTTCAACGACCTGCACGAAAGTTTCTCACAAGTTAAAAAAAACACAATTTTCAATTATACACGCAATATGCGTACGAGTGGGTTCATAAGGTTGTAGTTTATGCGCACGAGGGGTGCCGGGTATGCCCGAGCACCTCCCGATGTATAGTGAATGGGACACTATAATTTAAGTCTAAGAATCAAAGGACAGTATTTTAACTGAAGATGCTCAAATAAAATGTAATTTATTCTAAACTATTTGGTAAAAATTAAGTTGAGTTTCGGAATAGAAAAAATAAAAATGTTATTTTCGCGCAAAAACTTATTATGATAACAGCTAGGTACATTTGATTAA
Source organism: Sipha flava (assembly GCF_003268045.1). NCBI lineage: Eukaryota > Metazoa > Arthropoda > Insecta > Hemiptera > Aphididae > Sipha > Sipha flava. Next base: position 724,034 of record NW_020271726.1, read on the forward strand.
AAAAGTATGACATTTGTATACAATTTAATCGTAAAAAATTGAAACTGTCCGTGAAAAGTGTACGAGATTCTAGGAAAACATATTCATTGGGACTTATTACCACAATATTAACATAAAAAAAAAAAAAAAAAATGAAAGTTACATTTATCCGAATATCTGTACATCATAACTTATTGAAGTACCTATTCGATTTGTTAGGATAGGGCACACGCATACGAGTGGGTTACCGAACGCCAGTTTGAGATTCGGCCGGGTCGATGTGATCTGCACGCGCTGTGGGAATCATGTCCTACTCAAACGTACCCGAATCGTCTGTGCGCGCACGATGCACATGTGTACGCCGTCCGATCGAGTTTGACCGATGCTCTTTCACATTGCGGTTAAGGTACATTACCGCAGCAATCAGATCATACCGCGTGCGCGCACGTCTTCATATTATTACCATTATTAGGTGCACTTACGGTTGTTGTACAGGAACAGGCTCTGAAATCGGTTTTCGATTCCCGTCTGGTGCACTGCATGCAGATAGGGGTCCACGTGTGCAGGCGCATATAAACACAAGTTACGCGCCTGTGTTGTAGACACTTCAACATTGCACGAGTGCAGTTCTCGAAATGCAGCATGCTCGAAGGTGTTATAAGTACGAGTTAAACAGTGCTTGACTTCAGGGGGAACGTTGGGGGATGGTGTACCCCAACTCATTTTCAGAAATTTTGGCGTCCCCCTACTAGCGTTACGTTATAATTAAAACGCTTAACAAGTTTTGGGAATGCTATTTTCTTTAAATTAAACTTTTAATTTAATTTAATTTTGCCAAGTCAAGCACTGAAGTTAAACCGAAACAACTACTGGATCTGAAAAATGAAAAATACAGTCGGGAACAGCGTTCATCTTTTATAGGTATGTTCGCAGTCGTTCATAATATTTTTTTGAATATTTCGCTCGGTATATTCGCGAACCTGTACGTCCTGTATAAAAATACGCCGTATTAAATCTAAATTCGAGTTCACTACACGTAAAATGTATGATAGAGTTGTAACCTCCTCTCTTTTGAGCTCCGATCCGGTGTTATTTCCGGTATAATTTCATAAGTTTATTTTAACGATGTCTCTAGGACAAGATACGTAATATATGCTAAAGATCAAGGTCATCTTATATAAATGTTCAAAGACGACATATACACTTAGTTAACGTAAAGTAATATAAATACGATACTGTTAGAGTAGTGAGTAGATGAAGACTGCGGTGTAATTGACCGTGATAGTACACCGAAATTATGGTCTTCTAACTGGACACCTCTCTGCACGGCTCTGCTACTGTTTCGTCCCCATTGTCTTTCTGAGTCATTCGCTCTTGCTAAATATTCGTGACAAAAACTTTTAGTCAGATCGTCACTAACCTCATTATTTTTCATTACACCCAACATATTATCCGGATTGCAATAAATGAGTAATGTGCGATGTTGACAAACAACAATAATCATTACAAAGACGTATCCCAAACACTTGTGGGCCATATTGAGAATACATAATCTACACGCCTCCGCATAAAACGATGTTATTCGATTGCGTTTCAACTTGCATCCCTTTGTACGCTCACCGTTCGCTCCTACCGCCAAGTTCGTTTGTTTAACACAAGATTAAACTCGCGGACGTTTCGTAAAATCCAGCGATTTCACACGAGGGAAAAAAATATCTAGAACGGAACAGTTTATTCTCTTTGATCAGTGACCGCGCTCGCGCGCGTACACGTATTTCCATTATGAATATAAAATACCGGTTTTGGATAACGATTCGAGGACGTGCTCGAGTCATGATACGAAACAAAGGACACCGATCAGAAGTAATGCCGAGAGACCTCGGTCTGTACCCGTTTATTTTTCACTATTATTATTTTTTTTTATTTTTATCTTTTTCGAACCGTTGCGATAACGCAGGTGATTTTAATTGGAGTGATGCGAGAGATGCGTGTGCTGCAGTGTGCGCACGTCGCTCGCAAGTGAAACAAACGACAAAACGCAGTGAATTTTTCAAACGACCCGAGTGTACGTTGAAAATACACATAACCGTATTGTACAATGCAAATTCTCGCATTAAAAACAAATAAATTACAATCAAGAGACACGTCACGCACTTATATCGTAGAAAACGTTTAACCTTCATATGGATACCCTCTATTCCATAGCTCCAGCGGGCGCGCAACAGTAATTTAACGCCTCCGTCTTATTTTTTACTTTTTAGCCCTACGTTTCATTTTAAATATTTTAGATTGTGATAAATATTATGAAAAAAATCTAATACACAATATGTAATATAGTATTATAATTTATTATACAAATAAAAATATTATTAAAATTTCGAATATTGAAAAAAAAAACATAACTATTAGCTTTAATAACAAACATTAATGATTGAAAAATTAAAAATCTAAATAAAATAAAGTTATTAAAACATTGAATCTTAAAAATAATAATAATAATAATATAAAATTAAACATTGAAAATGTAAAAATAAAACAAATTTGAATATCAAACATAATCCTCATCAGAATCAACTATTTCGTCATACTGGCAATTATCACATGTATCATATATGTGATGAGTGTTTTTTACAAATGATTCTGTCACAAGAGATGCATTTTAGTGTAATGCTTAGTCATGATATTGCTGTTGGATATGTTTACTATGGAATTATAGAATATAAAAGTGATATACTTAAAAAAAAATATGAAATCAATTCGTACATTTCGTTACGGTTGCCGATAGAAAAAAAAACACTAATAGGCGCGTGTCTGGTAAACTACCGCCAACCACGGACTGTACACGTTTGACGTTGATTGATACAACTGACCGTGAAACAATGTCTATGATGACACTACCACCTAGTGTTATATTGTGTTAACTGAGAATACTGATAACTCCCGTCCTCCTCAACACGCGCCAGTAAAACTACCAAGCTTTTTTACGAAAGAAACAGGTGCGTGAAGTTAGCGGAAAAATTCGAGCACTAATTTCCGCTACTACATCAGTATTTAGTGCTCAATTAGTGTTGTTGAATGGTGCCATTTTCAAAATTAGTGCCAAAACCAATAAAAAGTTACGGGGGGGGCTTACCTTTCTCCGCTAACTTCACGTAGCGGGCTGACTATCAGCACCAAAATCCGCTATAATACCAATATTTAGTGCTTAATTAGTGCTGTTGAATGGTGCCATTTTCAAAATTAGTGCCAAGACCAATAAAAAGTTATGGGGGGGGGGGGGCTTACCTTTCCCTGCTAACTTCACGTAGCGGGCTGACTATCAGCACAAAAATCCGCTATAATACCAATATTTAGTGCTCAATTAGTGCTGTTTAATGGTGCCATTTTCAAAATTAGTGCCAAGACCAATAAAAAGTTACGGGGGAGGGGGGGCTTACCTTTCACCGCTAACTTCACGTAACGGACTGACTACCAGCACAAAAATCCGCTTTAAAACTAAACTTTTGTGTTCAATAAGTACTATCTAACTGCATTATTTTCCACATTAGTGCTGATTTTAAGATTAATTGCATTATATGATAAATGGAAATATTTTTTTAGTATATCTATGATAGAAATCTTAAAATATTATACATTTTGGAAATTTTTACCAATTTTTTTACAACAATTTTGTCGGTATAACGGGATTTGTTTTTTTATTCCACAACATTTTGAATTCTATTTAATACTTCACTCAAAAATTACAACAATCAACTTTGTAACTTTGATAACGACTAAATTTTACCTTTAAATTTTTTTTGTTGTAGATAAAATATGTTAACTTTAACACGCCATATACATTCAATTATTGGAATATATATGTACAACAAATCATATTGAGTTTTGCAGGTTCCTATAAAGTTTTATTTGTTGGAATATAAAAATTTTAATGAAAATTTAAAATTATTTTGATAAAAAATATGTACAATAGTTTAATAATTGTTACTTTACTAATTATTAAATTTATTCCGTGTATAGCATAAGTACTACCGCGACTGATGTTGATGATTGAACTGATTTTATTTTTTTGTTCAGATCATTAAGGACCTGTAAATTATTTTAAATTATAAGTTTATGTTATTTTTTATATTTAACTTGGATCATACATTGATAAAGATATTTTCACTTACTTCCCAATAAAGATGACTTCTTTTAGCATAGCAAGTATAATGTCCAAGAGCAGAAGTGCCATTTAAAGGTGGATTATAGGCTACAACACCTCTTAACATTGTTGATTTTTTATTTATAACCACGATGTTCGGTATTTCACTTAGTTTACAATTGAGAAATTCATTGAGAAATAATTTATTGATATCCGTTGAACACGAGAAAGACAAAATATACAGTGGTCCGTACAATTTTTTGTATTCTAAACTCCCATTTCATTGTTTATTATCGTTTAATTCCTTACATATTTTGCTTATATATTCGGATTGCGTATAATAGTTAATTTTTTGTTGTAGATTATTAATTGATTCATTATGAAACTGAAAAAATAGCGATGGTAATATAAATTCTTTGGTTTTTTTAAGACTATTGTCGTTAGAACAAATTGTTTTTTCTATTGCGGATTGGATGTTTAATTTTTCTAAAATTTCTATTACATTGCAATCGCAGTTTATACGAACAATGTTATTTAATACATTTTCTGCAGGAAATATGTTTCTTAAAATTTTAAATCGGGAATTCAATATGGTTTTACCGATGTTATTTTGTTTGGATATTTCAAGGGCCAAATTTATTACTGGTTTAATTGCTTCAGCATTTTCCAATGCGTTTCGGAGATGTAGACTGTCACAGAATGCAACAGCAAGAAGCTGTAAAAATGAGTCTTTCCTGTATTTGGGAAAACGGTTGATTATTGTAATTTTTGAGTGAAGTATTAAATAGAATTCAAAATGTTGTGGAATAAAAAAACAAATCCCGTTATACCGACAAAATTGTTGTAAAAAATTGGTAAAAATTTCCAAAATGTATAATATTTTAAGATTTCTATCATAGATATACTAAAAAAATATTTCCATTTATTATATAATGCAATTCATCTTAAAATCAGCACTAATGTGGAAAATAATGCAGTTAGATAGTACTTATTGAACACAAAAGTTTAGATTTAAAGCGGATTTTTGTGCTGGTAGTCAGTCCGTTACGTGAAGTTAGCGATGAAAGGTAAGCCCCCCTCCCCCGTAACTTTTTATTGGTCTTGGCACTAATTTTGAAAATGGCACCATTCAACAGCACTAATTAAGCACTAAATATTGGTATTATAGCGGATTTTGGTGCTGATAGTCAGCCCGCTACGTGAAGTTAGCGGAGAAAGGTAAGCCCCCCCGTAACTTTTTATTGGTCTTGGCACTAATTTTGAAAATGGCACCATTCAACAGCACTAATTGAGCACTAAATACTGATGTAGTAGCAGAAATTAGTGCTCGAATTTTTCCGCTAACTTCACGCACCCGAAAGAGACGGTAACTTACGGCCCGCGCGCCCTGGTGAAGGTTAACAGATATGACGCCACAGCCGTTGTGTGCGCACGTAATAGATTTGTATACGATCGTCGTTAATTCGTTGTCACTATAATATACTTAAGTATTAGATTTAATTTGTCATTCCTACCCCACGTCAAAGGCAGTAGTTCCACGATTTTTCGCATCCCTTTTTAGTCATCTATGACAATCGCACTCACGTGTTTTATTCGAATACGCATAACAGGTATGTATTATATGCAGGATACACCACCGTCTTACCTTTTCCCGTGTAAACTGTACAAAAAAAATCCGAGAAAACTCTTCACGTTTCAAAGCTTCGGATGTTCCGAACGTTTTTCCGTGCCTCCTCTTAAAGATATAATTTTTGTTCAGGTTCCGTACGTAATGCGTGCCCGGTCTCAAAACGTCAAGGCTAAGAAGACACGCTAAGATCCTTTCGAGTTTTTGAGTTTATTTGAAATACACAAAATTAAAGGAAAAAAAACAGTTTTATGCGAGCCTCTTGCAAATGGATCTGAGATAGCACAGAGGCGTTTTTAACACGCTTGGAGTGCTGTTGCACCATGTACCACGAACCTGTAGAATATACAGCTAAACAAATACAAATTTACCTTCATTCGTTAATGATGTTGATGAAACTATAAGTAATTAAACTTTAATTTGGAAATTAAAAACTTTGAACCAATATGTTTTTACGTCCATGTAATAATTTGGATTTCAAACTTTTAAATAGAACAAAAATTACAATATAATATTTTAAATAGCAATCAATAATATTGTAACTCATTTTATTGTTTAAATTGAATACATTAATTCTTATTTAATTTTGACATTAAATTGGCAAACATTTAAAATTATATTTAATAATTTCGTGATAACTTGTTACTTTTTTTTGCTTTGACTATTTTTATCATTTATACCGTAACTATATTTAGACTTGATATACTGGTTTGTAACGGACATGAGTTGTATTCTCGTATTTTAGAAATTTTTATTGAACACAACAAATATGATACCTTGATTATTAAAATATTTATAACTTAATTGGTATATGAGACACATAATGTTGTCCAACACTACTTCAGCCCGCTAAATAAATCAAAAATATAATATATTTCACTGACGATTAATTTCCTAATCTCACACACTGATGACTACGAGATTTCAAAATAAATAAATATTGCTAAATAAGTCTAATTGAAGGTGTTTAGCACCTGATTAAATCCTCATTAAATACTCCAATGATTTCAACCCTTAAGGTTACATCGTTCTTTATCGGGGATTCTGAATCCTAACTGTTCTGTTACATTTCATAAACTATTCACTACTTTACGCTGTCCCAATATCGAAAATACTAAAATTTATAACACGAGGTAGGTGATTGTTTTAAGCGCATACACATGTACGAGCTATTGAAAGTTTCGATCGTGACATTTTTTCTAGTCAACTTTGTCGTGTCGAAATTGGAATCATTAAAACCGTATAAGGCTCCAGGGCGGTTAGTCCTACACATTTTTTTTTATTGTTTGAAATTCCCTGACGAATTTGCAATCGTACATATTTCAAATACGGTACTTGTCTTGTTTTCGCGAAAACTATGAATTCGGAAGAAACTATTATTGCCTACGCCGAGGGATGTTTGTGTCGACCCGTTTGTCACCATCGATTCCACAACGGTCGACAATTAGCATTAGCGGCGCACGCGGTTCGTCCGTGTCTCAGCATGTTTGAACTTAATAAGTAATTGACCCTTAACGTTTATTGCAACTCGTCGTATACTATTGTGATACGCTCTCTAAGATCACCGCGCTAAGATCCGCGGAAGTCTAACACGTTTCCCGTACTTGCGCGCATCGTCAATGACCGTGTGTTAGGGTGACGGAAAAAGTTACAAACATGACGAGCAAAGTTCACGCGGCCGTCCGTTAACTTTACCACTTGAAGTCGAAGGGAAATAGGAGACGTGCTTAACTCAGCGGTTTCTGTACATCTGTAGAACTGTATTAATGCTATTCGGGTGTATTTGATATTATCGTACCGTATAAATGTCGTATCTGCCTTAGTCCGTATGCCCATTGTTTCCGCGTTTAACGAGTTTCAATTATCACGGACAAAAAATGATTTGAACGTTTATGAATGTGAAAAAAGAAACTCCGTTGCCAATACCGAAAGAAATAAAAACGTAATCGAGCAAATCGACGAAAACTTATACATGACGTAACATTTTTTTAAAAATAATTTTTTTGGAGTTGACGAAAAAATTAGTGCAAAATCGGTCACTCGGTATGCGCGTGGAGTATATTAAATCCTTCTAATCGTTGCATGACAAATTATATCAGTGGTGGTCAAACGATGGGTGAGAGTGAGGGGGATAGATCCCCCCATGACCTTTTATTAAATATTTATATTTCATTCATATTATACCTAATATAATATAGGTATTCATCTATTTTTTATTTAAAAAAATAAATATACTGTACTTATTAGTTATTATACAGTCTCTAGGCTGAATAAAATTAACAGTTCAATTATAAAACACTAAAATATTAATTGAAACAAACTTTTTAGATTTTTATTTATTTCTATTATAGTTAAATTATAAAAATGTATGAAATTTAAATTTAGTACATAATGCTTAACATAATATATTATATTATTATATGAATTGTGTAATTATATTATTTTAGAGTCGTCTCAATGGTTTAGCCACTATAGCTGTTTATCGTGTGGTTGTCAATATAACTGCAGACGAAGTACTGGACGAATTGGCAAAAAAAACTAGAAAAATAAATTTAATAATATAAATATCATTAATATAATATAATTTTCACGTTTAAAAATAAAGATTTTTATATATAGTGTTTGTTAAAAAATCAGCTATATACCCACTCATGACAAAATCATTTGAGCGCCACTGAATTATATATATATATTTACATGCAATCGACACATTGTTGGGCACATCGGCATGAAAGATTCAACTGTATTAAACAATGACATATTAGCATCTGCGAAATTTCACTTGCAGAACCAGCCCCAAATAAGTCAGAAACTTGTTTGAAACCGAATATTACGTAAATTGTACGTGACGCGGTTCCGCATTTGTAGACACCGCGTGCAGTTTATACCACGACCACGATAACCCTAACAATCGTCATTCAAAGTCGAAAAACTTCAATTTTACTATTGTTATTTCCCCCTCCCCCACCATCCTCTCGCAATAGCTTTGAATTCGTTAAACATCAACGTACAGTTTATTTGTTAACGGTATTTATTTTTATATTATTATTTCAAATCACCCGCCCACGAAGCACGGATTAAAAATATTTCTTTTTAGATTTCATTACACGCGATAATGACGGTTTACGCGCGTTAAAGTAAATGGATACTTCCAAAGTTGACTGTTCGCCGCTTTCAAAACGGTATTACCGCACGGTCGTTAGACGAAACTATAACAATATAAATATACGAGTGCGAGCCCAAAACAGTATGGCATTTTATACGTCGGCGACAACGCACTGTTCGGAAAGAACAAAGCTTAATTTCGTTTTTTTTTTCTATCCGTCGTTGGAAGGACTCGCACCAATCGACGACTTTATTGTTATTATTATTTTTTCATTATTATTATTATTATTAATATTATTATTATTATTATTATTATTATTATTATTATTATTATTATTA